>NC_142607.1:1292721-1592721 GCF_041222555.1 Hakea prostrata
TTATAGACAAAAGCATAATCCTGATTGTGTTATTATTATGGAACCTCGAATAAGTGGAGAGAAGGCGGAGTGTGTCATAACTAAAATTAAGGGTGTGCGTCACTTTAAAAGCGATGCAGTTGGGCTATCAGGAGGCATTTGGTTAATTTTATTCAATACAAGTTATCAGGTATCCCTTATTCATACACATACCCAATTTCTTTTTATTGAAATTTTGGATACTGTCAATAATAATAGGTGGGGTCTTGTGGCTATGTATGCCAGCCCCATTGAATCCAATCGAAATGAAGGGTGGGAGGATTTGGCTACTATATTGAATTTATATCATTACCCATATTTAGTAGTGGGAGACCTAAATGATGTACTTGATCAATCTGAAGTAAGAGGTGGAAGTCCGGTGTCGATCAGAAAATGTACAAAGTTTAGAGGAAATTTAAATCTATGCAATCTTATAGACTTGGGATTTGTGGGTCCAAAATTTACTTGGAGAGGACCCAAGTGGAATAGTTATCAACGAATCTATCGAAGGCTGGACCGTGCACTCTGTTCAGGTGGGTGGCGTATCTTGTGGCCAGATGCTATAGTTAGAGTGCTGCCCAAAATCAAATCCGATCATCATCCTTTACTAGTTGAGACAGACTCAGTTAGAAGTCCCTACAAAAAGAGACCGTTCAGATTGGAAGCCATGTGGTTCACCCATGCAGATTTTGTTGATACTGTGCGACAGGGCTGGAAAACAAACCATCCTTTGCCAGATGCCTTACATCATTTGCAAGAAAAATTGTCTACTTGGAACAAACAAACTTTCGGGAACATTGAAGCTGCGAAAAGAAGTTTGTATGCTCGTCTAGGGGGAATCCAAAGAAAACTTGCAGTAGGACCCTATAACCCTTATTTAGAGAGATTGGAAGAGGATCTTATAGTTGAACTTGAAAAAGTATTGCAGAGAGAGGAAATTCTATGGGCCAAAAAATCGAGGAAAAATTGGACTTTACAAGGTGATAGGAATACGAGGTATTTTCACATATCTACCTTAAACAGAAGGAAGAGAAATAAAATTGAAGGCCTCAAGGGAGAAGATAATCAATGGATTTTTGAGGATGCAGATCTGAAAAATCATGTTGTCAATTATTTCACAAGACTCTTTACTAATGATAATATTGATTCAGATCCTTTCCAAACAGATCATAGTTTCCCAGTTTTAGACCATGATTGGTTATCTATTCTTGGTAATGAGCTTACTGACGAGGAGATTTATCGTGCTACTCATCAAATTGGTCCATGGAAGGCTCCAGGACCAGATGGATTTCAAGCTGCTTTCTATCAGAAAACTTGGAGTATTACAGGTAAAGATGTTTGCAGGAATGTGGCCAGAGCCTTTAATGGAGAGTTAGAGACTAAGATCAATGAGACTTTGTTAGTATTGATTCCCAAAATAGACAAACCTGAGAAGATTACACAATTCCGGCCTATATCTCTCTGTAATGTCAGCCTCAAAATTCTGACTAAGTTGATAACTAACAGATTTAAGGAGTTTATGCCTAGCCTTGTTGCACCCAATCAAGTCAGTTTTGTTCCTGGAATGAATGTTCAGGATAATATCATTGTTGCACAAGAACTTTTTCACTCCATGAAGCGAAAAGGAGGAAAAATCCATCAGATGGCTATTAAAATCGACTTGGAAAAGGCATATGATCGAATCCGGTGGGAATTTATTGTTGATTCACTCTTGAAAGCAGGAGTACCATCCAAACTGGTTGATGTGATTATGATGTGTGTTACAAGTCCTACCTTTAGAATTCTCTGGAATGGGGAAGGTACAAAAGAATTTAAACCTTCCAGAGGAATTCGCCAGGGGGACCCTTTGTCACCCTATTTATTTGTCCTTTGCATGGAGAGATTGACCCACTGTATCCAAGATGCATTGGCTGTAGGGAAGTGGATCCCTGGTCGTATTCGTAAAGGGGGGATGGGAATCTCCCATCTTATGTTCGCTGATGATGTATTTCTTTTTGCAGAAGCTTCCCTAGAGCAAATTACAATTGTGAAGGAATGCTTGGATAAATTTTGGAATGCATCGGGAAGCAAAGTGAGCAAAGAGAAAACCCGTATTTTCTTCTCCAAAAATGTAGAGAGCCAGAGAGCAAAGGAGATTGCACAAAGAAGCGGCTTTACCATGACAGATGATTTGGGCAGATATCTAGGGGTACCTATTCACTATAAAAGAGACAAGAAAGATAATTATCAATACATTATTAACAAGGTATCAGATCGGCTCTCTAGTTGGAAAGCTTCTTCGCTTTCCCTAGCGGGACGAATTGTCCTGGCAAAATCAGTTGTAATGACTATACCGTACTACTCGATGCAGACAGCTTTGATTCCAAAAGGGGTCCTTAGTGAAGTTGGAAAACTAACTCGAGCCTTTATATGGGGCGAGTCAAATCAGAAAAAAAGGGCACATCTTGTGAGCTGGAATGAGATTTGTAGATCGAAGGGGGAAGGCGGTTTAGGCTTTAGGAAGCTTCGGGTGATGAATGAAGCCTTTATCATGAAACTCGCTTGGGGGGTTAAAAAGCAAAACTCACTTTGGTCAGCAGTTCTTCAAGATAAATATGGATAAAAAAACGCGTAAACATCCCTTTAAAGCAACCTCTCCTGATTCTCCATTGTGGCGAGCTATCTGCAGAGTTGAAAATAGAATGAAAGAGCTTTGCAAAATAAAATTTGGAGATGGAAGGAACACTTATTTCTAGAGGGACTACTGGTTAGATATAGAAGGTAATTTGGAAGACCATGTGATTTCTCCAGTTCGTAGTCAGTGGCAGTGGGAAGTCGTTAACCAATACTTGGAAAGTAATGGCATGGAATTGACAACAAAAATTGAGGGATACCTCCCCACATAAATCTGCACCAAACTGAAGGATATCCCACTTCCCTCTAGTAACAATAGATCTGATATGATGTCTTGGATCCCATCCACTGAAGGTATTTTTTCGATACACTCTGCATATGAGACATTGATAAAGAACGAACCAGCTGTAGATATGGGAATATTCGATGAAAATTTTTGGAATACATCTTTGAACTTCATCTTCCAAACCGATTTTGTAGTTTCTTTTGGCTAGTTGTATATAATAGGTTGATGACTAATGCTAGAAAGCGCCACTTGCATCTTCAAGATAATGATAAATGCAATCTTTGCATGAATGAGGTGGAAGATGTATTACATGTATTTAGGGATTGTTGCTTTGCAAGAAGCATTTGGAAACGTATGGTTAAACCACGAAATCAAATATGGTTTTTTAGGTGCGAAAAGCAGGAATGGATCTATGCCAATATCTGTGGGTTTGCTGCCAAATGGAGCAACGATTGGCCTGAGCGATTTGTGTGTACCCTACAATTTATTTGGGGATGGCAAAATCGAGATATCCATGAGGTAGATTTTTCCAGACCAGGGAATGGTATGCTCATTATCGAAAAATTTTATCGAGCCAATAAGGAAGCTTGGACAACATGCCGAAGCCCTGTTCTTGATCCAAGTAAAGAATTGGAAGTTTTAGGGTGGACATGCCCTAGAAGAGGATGGTTTAAGTGCAACACGGATGCTGATGTGAAAGTGAAGGAATGCTACGCTCAATTAGCTGGGGTGATTCGGGATCAAGAAGGCCTGTTCAGAGGAGGATTTGCTACCAAGATTCCTCTATGCCATGTAGTAGAGGCGGAACTGCGCGCAATCAAAGAAGGGGTAAAGGTAGCGTTGGATATGGGAGCATGGCCACTCCAAATAGAATCAGACTCGCTCAAGGCCATAAGGTTACTGGAACCAGAAGTTAACGAGCAAGGATCAATGGGAAGATTAGTTGCTGAAATTCGAAGCCTATATGCTTCTCGAGGTCATGTTATATTTAGTCATGTGAGGCGTCAAAATAACAAGGCTGCTGATTGGTTGTCTAAGAGGCGGCTAATTGGAAGAGATGATCTGGTCTTTTTCAATGATCCCCAGCAGGAAATGACAAACATCCTTAGAGAGGATTGTCTCAAGAGTTGTGCTCTAGTTTGATTTGTTTTGTTTTGTTTTGTTTTTTTGGGTCTTTTGACCTCGTTTTATAACAAAAAAAAAAAAAAGAAAAAAAAGAAGGTAACATGTTAAATGTGACTAGGTTGGAGAATTTAAATGGAAGAATTTTTAAGACATAATTCAAATCAAATTAGGATTGACATTAAATTTATCAAAATTATCGACCTAATATACCCAAAAGTGGGGCGAAATTTTCCAAAATGCGGAATCATATGAGTAAGTGTTGTAAGATATTTTGACCATTCTACCCAAAAAAAATAAAAATAAAATATTTTGACCAAAAAAATAAGAGTTGTAAGATAGAAAAAGAAAAACAAGAGGCGCGGAACGACAACAGTTTTTGTTTTCTCTTTGGGCAGGTCGGCAGAACAACAGATGTGCAGTGGTACAGTGTGAGGTGATATATTGCGGTTTGGGGTGAGGATGGGTTTAATTAACCACGGCAGCAGAGATGAATTGGCTGAAGAAGTAGAAGAATCGTCCCCATCTAATCCTCTGCTGTCTACCTGCAACACCACTGCGAAATTCGGGATACCTAACGACTCCTTCAACTTTGCTTACGTGATCTACTTCACACTCGGCGCTGGTTACCTCCTCCCCTGGAACGCCTTTATCACCGCCGTCGATTACTTCAGCTATCTCTACCCTGATGCCAGTATCGATCGGGTCTTTGCGGTGGTTTACATGCTCGTTTGCCTGGCTTGCCTCCTCGTCATCGTCTTCTTCGCTCACAGATCCGATGCTTCGGTCCGAATCAACGCGGGCCTTGTGCTGTTCGCGTTGTCTTTGCTTGTGGTCCCTGTCATGGATGTGGTCTATATCAAGGGAAGGACGGGCCTCTATCTTGGCTATTACCTCACCGTTGCCGCAATTGGTCTTTCCGGGGTGGCCGACGCTTTAGTTCAGGGTAGCATTGTCGGTGCCGCTAGCGAGCTTCCTGAGAGATATATGCAGGCTGTTGTAGCGGGAACTGCCGCATCCGGTACCACATTCTTTCCCTCCTCTTCTTTTTTTATTTTATTTTTATTTTTATATTATTATAATTATTTATCCGGCTCTGTTGCTGCCAATCCCATCATTGCTTTTTTGAATGATAGTTTTGGGGCTCTTCTCTCGGCCTCCTTCTAAGGCAACCTTAAACAACGACGTCGATAGTGATGGAAGATGGAGCCCTAACAACTGCCGGGCTTCTTTAGTTCCGTTTCAAAAGTTAACTACATCATGAATCCTTTATAAATTTTTACACCGTATCGGAGTGTAGCAACTGTGTATGAAGAAAAAAAAAAAATACAAATTACTCCTGAATAGGTTTTCATGCTCACCTTTGGTTTGTCAAATTTCCCTTTCATTGTTGACACCTATCATGGTTTGAACATTGAGGGGAAGGATTGTTTTCCTGGTTGTTGTTTGAGCTGTTGTTGCTATTGGTCCCAATTTTATGAGCCAGACTTTGGCCTCGTCGTTTGGTGGGAAGAACATTTGATGAGTTTTAAGTCATCAACTCTAGAGCTTTGAGCATTGTTCTTGCATTTAGGAAAAGAATGCACCAATACTGAAATTAACATGATCTGGTTGAAATACTCTATTGATTCTAAGGATATTTCATAGCATAAATGAGTTACTGCTCTATGTTACTCTCATGAGTCGAAGTTTGGTCTTGTTGCGCCGCAACTTCCTTGAACTTGAGAGGCCTAGGTTCAAAATTCTGGCCTTGAGGGCAGGTTGAAATTGGAATGTTCTAGCCCTAAATTATTGTCAAGGCTGGGTGAGGGTTGTGTTTTTTTTTCTTCTTTTTACCTGTTGTGACCTAACCCTGATTTGTTACCCTGAATTTGATATTGATTCCTATCGTGTTGGTCACCCTCATATTGAACCTGTTTTCAATCACCTTAGAATGAGACTTGGACTAGTATTAAAAGTACCGCTTTACACTTCCATGTTGGCTTTTATCATTATTTTGTGATCTCTCCATTTATTTTGGAATTTAGTAAGCCATTGCATTTTGTGATTAGTAACATTATTGTTCTTGCTTTATTCCCCCCCCCCCCCCCCAAAAAAAAAAAAAAATTTGTTGTTCTTATTCTCCCAACTATATGGATTCAATTGGTCAAAGTTAGAGTTAGGGTCCGCCAAGCTAGTTCGGACAAGGGTGAACTTGGGTTTGGCTTGGCTTGGCTTGGCTTGTCTTGTCGAGGTTTTGAGTCAATGTTAAGGTTTTAAGCCCATAAGGGTTCAAGGTCAAGGCTAAGCTAGGAATACAAGGTTATGGTCAAGGTTATAAAAAGCCCAGGACAACCTAACCTTGTTGCAACCTTAATTTGATGCAGGACAACCTGCCAGAAACAAATTCAAACCAACATTAAAGGCCACCTCAAAACGTAAAGAAGGGGGGGACCAAAATACTGACACCTAAACAGTGCCACAACCCATTGTTGACATTTTAGGAATATTCATAGAAGATTTTGTGGGGCCTAAGATCAGATTTTATGAAGATTTTATTTTGGGAGATTTAGGACCTTTGTTTAGTTTATATTTTAGTTATTTATGCATGTAGCTGAAACATAAAGCCTAGTAGTTGCTAATTTTAATTTGGTTATATTTCCATAAGATTCTATTGCCACTAGTTACATGATATTAGTTTCTATTTTCAATCTACTAAGTTTCTATTTCTTGCAAAGCTTTAGCCAAGCTATAAATAGGCCCTTGTTGCAATAGAAAAAAAAAAGAGACTTTTGGAGAAAGAAAAAGGTGAATGGAAGTTTTAGCAGTGGGTGTTTGCAGCTCCCCCTGCCCCCTTCTCTTCTTCTTCTTATGAGTATTCTTTTCATTCTTTTCTTTCTTCAAGATTGATTCTTTTGAGGTTTTTCTCCTTCCCCTATCTTCTTTATCTTTCTTTCTTCTCTCTTCCCTCCCACATTAATTTGGTATCAGAGCCTAGGTCACTTTCTTTGTCTACTGAATTTTTCACTCTATCAAGCTTGCTCTCAACTTTCTTCCTTACTAATTTCCTTATTCGTATAATTTGTCTTACCTCCTAATTCTTCTTCTCTCTCTCTTCTTTATCTTGCGGTCTATTCAACATTCTTGTCTCTCTTCCCTACTTTCTTCTCCTCCTTGAAATTGTTTCCTCCCTCCTTTTGAGTTCCCCTAATTTCTTTTCTTAGTTATTGTGATTGAAATGTGCTGCAACCACATGTTAAATCCTTATTTTGTGGGGTCGATTATGAGACAAACTTTTCTATGAGACTTGAGGACGGGTTTCTTAGAGAGAGGAAGAATTGATGCAGGATAACTAAACCTGTAAACGGATTGGATTCGGCTCAGATACACCACTATCCGAATCCGATAAGCAAGACTGCTATTTGAGTCCGATCTGATTTTCGGCAGAAATTTACATAAGGTATTCGAATTCGAGTCTGGAACTTTATTGGATATCCTGTAATAATTCGATCAATAAACTATCCAATTATTGTTGATTGTTATTTTTTTAAAAATTTTTATTTCCAATTTTTTATTTTTGGGTCACCAATTACCAGTTTCTGAATCTAATTATCAGCCCTTTTTAGAGGAAAAAAATGTACGATACTTTATTCTAACCGGATAAAGTTTTGTCTAAATATTATCGGACCGCTAAGTAATTATCCAAATTTGAATCCGGTTGCTTACTGGACGGATACAGATGTTTTCAGGTAAGAAAAATTCCAGATTTAGACACCCTTGAATGAATACAAATGCGAGTTTGGAGACGGATTTCGACTATCCATTTACAGTTCTAAGGGACAACTAGTTAGGAACCAATTCGAACCAGCATTGAAGGCCACCTCAAAACATGAAAAAGGAAGCCAAAATACCGTTCATGTGAACAGTATCATAGCCCATTATCTAGCATGTTGGGAATATTTCATAGAGGATTTGGGGGGCCCAAGATCATATTGCATGAAGATTTTATTCTTGGGAGTTTTAGGACCATAGTTTAGTTTCTATTTTAGTAATTCATACATGTGGCTGAAATCTAAAGTCCAATAGTTTCTAATTTTAATGAGTTTCTATATTTATAGGATTTTGTTGTCACTAGTTACTATTTTTAGTCTACTAAGTTTTTATTTCTTGTAAATCTTTAGCCAAGCTATAAATAAGCCCTGGCCTTACAATAAAAAAAGACTTTTGAAAGAAGCAAAAAATGAAGTAAAGCTTAAGCTTTGATGTCCACTTTGTCCGCTTATCTTCTTTATCTTATCCCCCATTAATTTGGTATCATATCCCAAACCTGGGTAACTCTCTCTGTCTATTGAATTCTTCACTCTATCGAGCTTGGTCTTGCCTCACTAATTTCCTTATGATTTGTCTTCCCTACTAGTTCTTTTTCTCTATTTCTTCTTCTTTCTATGGCCTTTTTTCCCATTCTATTCTCCATTGTGATTAATATGATTGTCACAAACCTTGTCTTTCTTCATTCCACACTCCTTCAAAAGAAAAAGAAAAAAGAAAAAAGAAAAAAGAAAAGAAAAGAAAAGAAAAAAAAGAAAAAAAGAAAAAAAAAATAAAAAAATATATATATATATATATATATATGTATATTGAACAAGAGCTTTTCATACAATATCAGTTCAGTTCTTATATCACTAGAACTCAAGGACAAGTTCTTTTTAAGAGAGCTAGAATTGGTGCCAGACAACTAGCCAAGAACAAATTCAAACCAGCGTTAAAGGTCACCTCAAAACATGAAGAAGGGGGGACCAAACAGTGCCACGTACCATTATTTGTCGTATTGGGAATATTCGTGGGGGATTTTGTGGGGCCCAGTATCAGATTTTATAAAGATTTTATTTTGGGAGATTTAGGACCTTACTTTAGCTTATATTTTACTAGTTTCTATTTAGTTATTTATGCATGTAGCTGAAATTTAAAGCCTAGTAGTTTTTAATTTTAATTAGTTCTATTTCCATAAGATTCTATTGTCACTAGGTACTAGGATATGAGTTTTTATTTCTAGTCTGCTGAGTTTCTATTTCTTGTAAAGCTTTAGCGAAGCTATAAATAGGCCCTTATTGCAACAGAAAAAAAAGAGACTTTTGGAGAAAGAAAAAGATAAATTGAAGCTTTAGTAGTGGGCATTCGCAGCCCCCCTTCTCTCTCTGCCCCCTCTTCTCTTCTCCTTCTTATGAGTATTCTTCTCCTTCTTCAAGTTTAATTCTTCTGAAATTTCCCCTTCTTCTGCCTATCTTCTTTATCCTTCTTTCTTCTCTATTCCG
The DNA here is from genome assembly GCF_041222555.1 of Hakea prostrata. Classification (NCBI taxonomy): domain Eukaryota; kingdom Viridiplantae; phylum Streptophyta; class Magnoliopsida; order Proteales; family Proteaceae; genus Hakea; species Hakea prostrata. The sequence goes on from NC_142607.1 coordinate 1,302,052, forward strand.
TCCCATTACTCCTCTAGAATGAACAATATGATTCTGTCAGTCCTAGTTCAGCCTAGGTTCAAGAATTCTATGTTGAGGTTGACTTTGATTATGAAAGAACCTAGATACCAGATTTTGACCATCTCGGTAGAGATTGGTAATTTTTAGAAGCGGGCTTAAAACCAAGGTTTCAAGGTCCAGAAGTTGTGGTTTTGCCCTGATTCCTGGTTTTTGCAATTGAACCTGTCCGTGCATTAGTTTTTCAAAAGGAACACGCAGAAATGGTACTTGTGGTTTGACCAAGTTAGCAGTGCATGCTATCCTTGGAAATCTAGGTTGAAAACCAAGACAGACACATATTTTTGCCAAATAATAATATATTTGTTATTTTATGTACGTTAGATATGATAAGTAAGCAAATACCTCTTATTTGATTTGAATAAAAATCATTATAAATTGAATTTCAAAAGATAGATTGACTTTAGAATACATAGGCTGATTAGGCTCGGAAATTTGAGTTGGTTGTATGGCTCATTTGGGACCGTTGAAGATTTCAATTTTTTCAAGATTTAGTTCAATGCAAAGGTTTCTTGTCAGGCTGTGTATGGTTTCATTAGATGAGTTTTTGAATATTTTTTATTTTAATTTTCCATCTAAATAATTGGAAAATATAAAACCTTGATTTATCTCTTGCTAGCAGTCAAAGATTAAAGTGCTCTTCAACTGGTGAAGAGTAAGTAATGAAAAATCTTATTGCTGGAAACTCAGGGATTATTTGAATTCATCGTCTAGTTTGGCGGAAAATTAGGACTCTTCCAAGATTACACTCTTCTAATTCTAGTGATACCCATTCATCACCAAAATAGGCTTTTTTTATTTTCTAAGTCTAGGGTTTGGTTGTAGTCATGGTGGGTGTCCGATTACATTGATTTTATATAATAGGCCATTTTTATTGGCCATAGAATATGTGTAGGTATGCTGCCTTGGACTGATCCAAACCTAACCAGGTTCCCAAACCAAGATGAACTGGGTCTAGTTTGTGATGTAGAATTAAAGGCTGGAAAGAAGACAACCATGGAACCAGGGCCAAGTGGCCCAGCAATGGACCAGGAAAACTCAAAGCCAGCCCATCCAATGCAGGTGGTCTTTTAGAAGGGCCAAAAAGAGGCCAAAACACCATTCACATGAATAGTGTACAGCCCATTCGTAGAGGATTTGTGGACCCAAGATCAGATTGCATGAATATTTTATTCTTGGGAGATTTAAGACCTTAGTTTAGTTTCTATTTTGGTAGTTTTTATTTTAGTAATTTATGCGTGTGGCTGAAATATAAAGCCTGCTAGTTTCTAATTTTAAAATCTAGGTTACTAAGTTATTATTGTCACTAGTTTCTAAGTTATTGCTTTGTATCTTTAGTCTATTAAGCAAGCATTTGGTTGCTGGATTCTATAGAATCTAGTTTTGATTTGCAGTCTGGGTGCGATGGAATCTGGTTTTCTGGAATCAAATTTGCAATAGAAAAACGGTTTGGTTAATCTGAGTCTGATAATTAAATCTACTTGAAAAACTGTTTGATTAAACTGTCTAGAACTTGAATCTATCTAAAAAACTGTTCGGTTAATGTGGATTTGGACTTCAATCATCCAAAATAATTGTTTGATAACCTTGATTCTGGATTTAACAGTCTAATGGTCCAACTTTCATGAGTGCTAACTATGCATTAAAATATGAATTTGTTTTTATAAAATGCACTAAAATACAAAATTTTATTTATAAAATGCAATAAGGTATGTTACCCCACAATCTTAAGTTTAGATATTGATGTAGCACAACCAGAAGTTACTGTTCACGCTACAATAATATGAACAATAACCTAGATGATAATTTCATATTTGGTGGGCCCCAAGTCCAGCTTGCATGGAAATAGATCCAAATTTGGTGGGCCCAAACTCTAGCTTGCAAGGAGATAAAATAGGAACTGTTTTTGTGGGAGTTCTTGAGATAATTTAGAATTTTGTTATTTATTATTGGGATAATCATGTAATCAAAATTTTTATTTGGGTAGGATATCTAGGATAAGTTTTAGTTAGTTTTAAATTCCTAAAGAGTCCTAGTAGGATCAGTCTTTTGTTAGTTTTAAATTACCAAGAGTCCTATTATAGTTGTTTTCGTATCAAGTATGTTTGTTTTGTTATTTAAACACTTGTAATCAGCTTATTGAGGATGGAAATAGAAAATATGAATTGAAGCTTGAACTTTGTGCGTTTGCAGCCCCCCTTCTCTCCTCTTTTCTTCTTTTTTCTTATGAGTATTCTTCTCTCTCTACCTCTTCTTCAAGACTAATTCTTCTAAGATTTCCCTTCTTCCCCTTTACTTCTTTATCCTTCTTTCTACTCTATTCTGTCCCCCATTAGATACACTACCCATGAATTGAACTATGTGAGGAATAATGATTGGGAGAAGGCTTCAACCAGAGAAAAAAAATTAAAGGGAGAAACTGGATTTAGGAAGAGGAATTAAATACTTAGAATCTTATAGTCCATAAAATTTGTGTGAAGCAATTTGGTGGTAAGGATGAGTCACAATATTTAAAAATACACCTCTGATTGGATTTAGTTGGAAGTTCCCTAATTGCACTTGCAGGTCCTGTACCAACCAGATTATGACTTGATTTCTGAGCATCTCTTCATAGGTGTGTTTATAGCACCATCCTTCAACGACAACAGAAGTGCCCCTGTTGCCAAGATGAACACAGTTCGTACCTTATTTTATGTGCAATTAATAAAGGGTGGAGTTTTACAACAATTAGATGTGAAGAATGCCTTTTTGCATGGAGAACTTCAAGAAGATGTATATATGGATATACCACCTGGGTATTCCACTACAAAGACTTATAGGAAAGTGTGCAAGTTAAAGAGGGCTTTATATGGGTTGAAGCAATCTCCAAGAGCGTGGTTTGGAAGGTTCCATAAGGCAATGATATCTAATGGCTATAAGCAGAGCAATGCAGACCACACTTTGTTTATTAAAAGAGATGGTTGCTGCACTACTATACTTTAAGTATATGTGGATGATATTGTGATCATAGGCAGTAGTGAGGATGATATTTCAGCATTAAAGACTTTTTTGGGAACTAAATTTGAGATCAAAGATATGAGATAACTAAGATATTTCCTTGGTTTAAAGTTGGCATATTCTACTAGCGGTGTATCTTTATCCTAGAAGAAGTATACATTGGATCTTCTTAAGGAAACTGAAATGCTAGGATGTAAGCCTACTGAGACTCCTATTAAGCCTAACCTACACTTGAAGGCAAAGGAATGAGAACTAGTTGCCAAGATAATGTATAAAAAATTGGTGGGAAAGTTGATCTATCTATCTCACACTAGACCTGATATCACATTTGTAGTTAGTCTTGTTAGCTAGTATATGCATGATCCCTATTCCTCACATTTGGATGCAGTATATCGGATCTTGAGATATTTGAAGACTACTCCAGAAAAATGAATTTTAATTTCAGCTCATGGACATTTGAAGATTGAGGCATATACAGATGCAGACTGGGCTGGATGTCCAAATGATAGGAGGTCTACCTCTAGGTATTGTGTATATGTGGGAGGTAACCTTGTGACTTGGAGAAGCAAGAAACAGGCTGTGGTTGTGCGGTCCAGTACCGAGGCCGAGTTTAGGGCGATTGCTCAAGGCATTTGTGAGGTACTATGGCTTAAAGGGCTGCTTCAAGAGGTTGGGACAGATTTGGAGGTTCTTATACAATTATACTCAGATAGTAAGTTCGCAATCAGCATAGCTTATAACCCAGTATATCATGATGGGACTAAGCATGTGGAGATTGACAGACATTTCATCAAAGAGAAGGTTGAGGCTTGGCTGATCCATATCACATATGTCACTTCAAACGAGCAACGGGCTGATGTGCTCACAAAGAGCTGGAGCATGAAAATATTCAATTACATTATGAGCAAGTTAGCAATGATAAATATCTATGCTCAAACTTGAGGGGGAGTGTTGAAAACATGAACTGACTCAATTTTCTAATTAGAATAGGATTATGTTTCCTAATAACTCTAAAGTTTTATTTCTATTTGTTTTATATTTCCCTTTCCTACTTAGTATAAGACTTAACTAGGTTGTAACTATAAATAACTTATTGGGGTCTTGTGAATAATATACTTTAGAGGAGCAATTCCTCACATTACAACAAGAAATGACCTGTGCAGAGAAGCATTTCACCTCCCACGGAGATCTTGGAAATTCGGAACCATGAATGCCTACACTTGAGATGCCTACTGCCTATAAGTAGCAGCTTGCACTTTGGAAGGGATTGTAAATGCAAAATCCTGATATAGCCTTGGATGAAATAGAAAAATATCAAAGAAGAGGAGAAGACAAAACGATCAAGAGGAAGAAGGTAAATAAGCCTTGAATAAGGAGGAAATCAAGAAAGGAATGGAAGATGAAATTTTCTAACAGGACCTCCACCTCTTCTCTCCTAAAACCTCCCAAATGCTTGCAAATCAATTACACATCTCTGATCAGCATGCCTAGATTTTTCAGCAACGAAAAATTTCTATTTTTTAGTGTATGGAACTAGACACCATTGCACAAAGACATCTCTGATCAGCATGCCCAGATTTTTCAACAAACCTCCAATATCTATTTGTTTAAGCTAGAGAGCATGGCAGTGAACAGAAAAACTTTAATGGGATGTCTCCGTGATCCAAATTTTCACATAATGCTGGTAAACATGAAAGAAAACGGCTGTTATAGCACATTGTAGGACATACTCATAGAAAAACAAAAAAAGAGGAACAAAAACTGCATCATTTGGAAGGACCATTATCTTGTCCATTTCCTTGTAGATATGTGACATGTGTCCTAGTATTACATCAAAAGGTTGAGTTTCATTTACAAGTCGCATCATTTAAAAATTTGTCACATTTTGACTTATAAATGGATTTCAACCATTTGATGTGATACTGGGACATATGTCATACATCTACAAGGAAATTGATGGTCCATTTCTGACAAGAAAATGGACTGGATAAAATTCCCATCATTTGGAACAGCAAATATGCAGAAATAGCAAGAACACTTGAGGTCACAAAGAGAGAAACTGGTTGAAGTAGCTCCAAAGAGGGTTAGGGTTTAAAAACTTGCATCACAACAACGTGCCTGAATCTTCAAAGTAAACATCAGTTTTGACAGATATTAAGAACACTAAAACGAAACTACTCAGGGAATGAAGAGGCAGAGTGATGTTCACACTTGACATTCCAAAGATTATGGTTTGTTAGGGCATCAAAACAGAACACATAGAACGTGAGACGTGTGAGAGAGAATAGAAGACCTAAGTAACCTTTGATTTGGTTGATCACTCTTTGAAGCAGTTCAAATGGTGTGTATGAAATTCGTGCTCAACTGCAAACAAGCAGGAACAAAACTAAAACTCTTCCCACACAAAAAGAAAGGGAAAAAACCCAGAGATGAGGGAGAAACTAGGGTTTTCTTCACTAATGCCTGTTTAGCATATAGCCGATAGACTTTTGATCAAATCGGATTTCCCAGCTTTGCCGCGAGATTGATGCCTCAACAACAAAGTGGATACAAAGAGCAGCTTTCAGTGAAATCCTTGGTTAGATATGTGTGTGTGTGAGAGAGAGAGAGAGAGACCGACCTTCGAGTTGGAGAAGAAGATTAGAACAAGCTCGTTCGATTCCAGTGAGGAGAAACCCGATAAGATGGATTATCTAGAATCAATGTCTTTTATACCATGGGTCTAAAAAGTGGATTCAATCTCGAGTTTAGGTTTTGGGATGTACCAATCTTGAATCAGCCTCTGGGGCAAAACGTAGATTTAAGTGTATCATGTGATTCTAGTGAGTCCACTATTTTTTTCAACCAAACAGTTTTTCAAACCTAAATCATGATTCTATGGGAACTGATTCTATAAAATCCAGCAGCCAAATGCTTGCTAAATTTCAACCGTAGCATATTTGAACCTGAGCAGTTCTGTTGCCACAGGCTTGATCAAAAAAACCTGGTAGGCCAAAATTTTAGCTTAGATGGTATTTTGTATAGCTCATCCTATGTTAGTTTTTTATGTTTTTCATATGGAGAAAGCATTTGTGCTGAATCCAATGTCATATCTTCTCTTACTAGGTCAAAGAGGGCTTTTCTATCAAATTCACGGAGTTATGCCTTAAAAGTTCGGTGTTCGGTTATTTCTCAAAAGATTTGTAGTATCAATGTTTATGACCTACTGGTCTTAGTTTATTGAAATATAATTTTACCTGGAGACACTTAAGTTGTGAAACTGGCTACAGGGGTTCTGGTTTCAGCTTTGAGGATTGTGACCAAAGCTATATTTCCACAAGATGTGCATGGTCTTAGAAGAAGTGCGAACCTTTATTTCATCGTTAGTATTGCTGTTATGGTCATATGCATCATCTTCTACAATATTGCAGACAAGCTTCCTGTTATTCGATACTACAAAGATCTGAAAATTCAAGCTTTGAAGGAGGATGAAAGCAAGGAAGGTTCCTCGGCAGGGTCTTTATTCAGAGCAACATTGTGGGAAATTGTAGGGAGGGTTAAGTGGTTTGGGTTTGGGATTGTCCTTATCTACATTGTTACCCTCTCAATATTTCCAGGATACATTACTGAGGATGTGCACTCCCAGATCCTTAAGGACTGGTATCCCATCCTCCTTATTGCCAGCTATAATGTGTTTGATCTGGTTGGCAAGTCTTTAACAGCAGTGTATCTCCCAGAGTCCTCTAAGATGGCAATTGGAGCCTGCGTAGCAAGGCTGTTGTTTTACCCTGTTTTCCTGTTATGTTTGCATGGACCCAAGTTCTTCCGGGCAGAGATTCCAGTCACCATCCTAACATGCCTTCTGGGGCTCACCAATGGCTATGTTACGAGTGTGTTAATGATCATGGCTCCCAAGACTGTCGACTTGCAACACGCCGAGACTGCTGGTATTGTGATTGTGGTGTTCTTAATTATTGGCTTGGCAGCTGGTTCAGTGGTGGCATGGTTCTGGCTCATCTGATACCTCAACCCGAATCCCTATTTACTCGATTGTCAATGTATTTTCACACTTATTTGTTTCACATCAGTTTTCTGCTAGTTCAGCTTTCAGAACCTTTGACGTCATCTAGTACTGAGTTTTATGTATGTCTTGCTTCCTTTCCAAGGTTTCATTTGGTTATAGAAGTTCAAGTGAAATAAAATCTTTATATGTAAAAGTTGTTAAAAAAAAGAAATAAAGAAGAAGAAGAATAAGCTATCTCTGAAGATGTATAAGCTGGTCTAGGTGTATATTAGTTTCAAAAATAAATAAATAATAATAATTTAACTCCTAAAGACTAGGGGGATGTGAGTCATGTGATTAATGTTTCCGCTTGTTGATGATCTCATAATTTTTTTTGTTCCATATCTCCTGTGGTTTTTCAAGAAAAAGGGGAATTTTCTCTCTCTCCTTTATCTATTTTCTATTGACTCTTGTTTTTCTTTTAAAAATTAAAAAAAAGTAAACTATTTTTTCTCTGTTTTCATTGTATTTTATTTTTCTCCGTTTTTTTTTTTTTTGGTAATCAACACTTTCATTCAATTAAAGGAGTTAAACACCGGGTCCAGGCTACAAAGATGCCGGATTTAGGAAGTGGATGAAGGCCAAAAAGTCCTACTCGAAATGGACCTGGCTCCCTTGGCTAGAGAGTGAACAACATCATTCGACTCTCTAGAAACAAAAAGAAAATTACAACTTTGAAACTCATCACAGAGCTCCTTACATTCCTTGACTACCTCTGTAACATGAAATGGTCCATGTGGATTCAAATCCACTAATAGTTGTTGGAGTCCTAGGCAATCAGTTACTATCTCCACTTGTTGTATATGTAAACTTTGAGCCCAATGGATTGCTTCCTTCATAGCAAGAGCTTCACCTTCCATTGCCTATATAGCTGTAAGTGGGATGGAGACAGCAGCCATGACCTTGGTTTGGTAAGCTGCAATAAATCCCACTAAGCTGCAATAAATCCCACTCCACCTGCTTTTGAATTTTCGTCATAGGCTGCATCATAGTACACAACCCAACCATTATGAGATGGCTACTCAAAATGTATATGTGGTGAAGAGCTGCAAGATTGAGGTTTGTTGGTGCCTTGTATTTTCCAGAATTCTTGGAAAGCAAATCTTGCTCGTTTCATCACATTGAGAGGAGTTAGTTGCAATTGCCTAAAAATCTTTTCATTTCTTGCAAACCAAAGGTGCCAGCAAATGAAGGAAAATTGACATAGTACCTCTCTACTTTGTACCTTTGATTGAAACCTGTAAAGAGTCCAATGTTGCAGCAAGGTAGGCAAAGATAGATTTTGAATATTGAAAATAAATTCAAAACCATTTGCACACCATACAGCTTTAGAGAAAGGACATGTAAATAGAAGATGCTCACATGATTCCAATGGTTCCGCACACCATTTGCAGCTGGCTTCGACTTTGATTTGCCTTCTTCTAAGATTTTCAGCAGTGGCAATTCCTTCAGCACATACTCAATATAAGAAGTTTCTTATTTTGGGCAATGTGTTGCAGTTCCATAAGCGCTTCCAATCTTTCACACTCATATCTTCACAGTTTCTTCGACTTGAAGAGGATAGTTGAAGTGTCATTAATTGATCCCTCTTATTGAGTAATAAATGGTAGGCTGACTTTGTAGAAAATAGTCCATTTGTAGCTGCTGCCTAAAATACTTAGAGAAAGGTTAATTTTCTTAATTGCGACAATTTCTGGTTGGCTGAAAAATTGTTGCAAAAGATCATCCTTCCATCTTCTTTGATGGGCATCAAGAGGATCTTCTACCATCATAATTTTCTCCGTCTTCTATAAGAATATATATGTAAAAGTGCAGTTTTTTTGTTTTTTTATATATTTTCTTCTCTCTTGTATAGAAATTTTTAATTTTTTAGTTTCTCTCTTTCCCTTTTTATAAGAATCCATTAAAACACTCTTCGATTCAAATTCATTAAACAAGATGAGATGTATTCTTTTAATTTCCCCTTCTTTTATAAGAATTCATCCAAAGTAAATTGAGGCACCAAGTCATCTGAGCACCCAAAACACAACAACGATTCTCCTTCGTAAATTGGCTTGCCGCCTGGGGGTGTATATAGAGTCAGGATAGGTTAATCCTTAGTGCAGCAACACTTCGATGGAATCACATGATCATTTATTTTTCAACTGCTCCTATTCAAGAAAATTTTGAATTGATGTTCTCAAGAAGAATGGGTTTTGGCCTCTCACCCTACCTACCTGGAAAGAAGTACGAGATTGGGGGTGTTGGATTTTGTTTTAAAAAACAAATAATATGATATAATATATTATTTTATATAAGTTTCAAAGTTAAAACTCTATTCCCCTTGTCTGATTCTCACTTATAGGACTCTTTTAGATAGAAAGATTCTAATCCAAGGATTTTGGCAATTCGGGATATACAAGGTAACTTAATGGTTTTAGTTACACATCGGTCGGAGTTAATGATAATATCGTTATATATATATTGATTGCTCGTAAGTGAGGTGTATACTATTGGAGTTATTTCCCATTTTCACCAATCCTCCTTCACATGGCTCATATGTGCTAAATTAATATTTGTGTGGGCACAGATGATGTATAGCACCGGTGTCAAGAACCCAATTTTGGTGAAATTCCGAATTGCAACTCATTATCAACACTTCATCTTCCATAACACTAGATGTGGTAGTCACAACTTGATTTGCTTCCTTATAATGTTCACTAACAATCTCTTTACCTTTCTCATTTCCCGAGTTAGAACATTTTTTCTTTCTTTTGGGACAATTATACTTACCATCATGCCCCTTGGAATTAGAACGATGTCTTGACTTGTTTCTTGAAGAACCCTTTGAAGAATCATGACGTTCATTGCTTTTACCCTTTGTCATATTAACTTCCGATCCCACCTCCATATAACTTCCCAAATAAGCCTTTTTCCGGAGTTCTTCGGCAAGTAATGTACTACAAACAGAATCAAAGTTAAGAAAATCCCTCTTACTACAACGGGTCGTTACTAAATGATCATAAGATTCCTGTAGAGTGCAAAGTAAAATCACCGCCTTTTCTTTTTCCTTCATCTTTTTTTCAACACTTTCCAACTGACAAAGTATATTGTTGAACTCATTCAAATGAATAGAAATATTTGAGCCATCATTCATTCTTAAAGAAAATAATTTTCTTCAAAAAAAATTCTATTTGTGAGAGACTTTGTTTGGTAGATGCTTTCCAACTTTGACTACAAATCCATCACCGATTTTTTATGTGCAATATTAAACAAAACTTCATTGGACAAGCTCAATCGAATAGTAGACATAGCCTTGAGATTCATCTCTTCCCAATCACCAACTTTCATTCCCTCCGGTTTCTTATCTTTCCCAACAATGCTTGGTGACAACCATTTTGAATTAACAAATCTTTCATCTTCATTTTCCATAGCTCAAAAATTGTCTTTTCATTAAATGGCTCCACTCTAAATGTATGAGTATTCATTGTCTCCAAAATAAATGCACAAAACCTATGCTCTTATACCAATTGTAGAAGACACGATCCAATCCAAGGAATCGGATAATTAAACAAATCACCCAAATAGACAACAATAGTACACGCAAAAAACGGCGGACATCATTACACGCAAAAACGGTGGAATTAGCACGACTTCATACCCAAATCATTAGGAGATGACTTGATTCTGTCTATTCCGGCGGCGATGCGATAATGAGTCCAACAGAATCTGTACTGATGATAATCTGTTGTGGGATCGAACTAGAAAACATTTCTTTCTTCCCTTCCCAAGTTCATGCATCCATTTCCATCAGTATTGATTTGAATCCGCCAATGAAAAACACCCTTCATCGAATGACGAGATAGATAACTTTTCATTCTTAATAGGAGATGCAAAGCCATGGCCAACATAGAAAAAAAATCATAAAAAGCGCAAATGATTAACTCATTTTCAAATATTATTAATCTCTCTACTCCCTTTGTTTTCTTCTTCAGAAGGATCTCTATCACTACATTAGAGCCAATCAGCCTAGAAAAGTCATCCCTCTGTCGAAGAAAGAAAGGAAGACGGGGAGTGAGAGACTGTCTTCCTCAAGGTTTGGCAAAAACAAAAAATCGTCAAAACCAATCACGAATGTCACCTCACAACTTCATCTCTCTCTCTAACATTCACTCTTCTTCCCTTATTGTATTTGAGAAACATGAAGCCTCCATCCCCTTCCTCTGTCTCCCTTTTCCTCTCACACTACATCTCAGAAATGTTAAGCAACAGCTTTGTCTTCGTCTCCATCCCCTTCCTCGTTCTCCCTTGCAAGAGTTCGATTGAGGTAAAGCATCTTTCAGACATAGTTTTATGGATTGTGTCTGGCTTGAAGGAAAAAAAGAGATTTGAGAACCTAGGTTCTCGAAAGGAAGGAAAACAACGAAATAGAGAAGAATAGAATTGGAATCCACATCAACCTACTATGGGTTTCTCATTACGAAAAAAAATAAAAAATTACCCATCTAAAAATTTCATCATTTTACGCTGGTCCAGATTCTACGACCTAGTTCAAAAATTTCTGACAATTTTACGACCCAGTTCATAAATTTTTTTTATAATTTCGAGACAATAACGTGAAATGCACAAGGAAATTGGAGGTGTGATCCGCTCGGTTGTATTTCTCACATTCACGGCCGTTTGTTTTTTTCTTTTTTTCCTACTTCTCATGAATGATTCAACATGACAAAGCAGCTGGCGGCATTGTTTTCTCATATAATTATCAATACTTCGAGTAAACCCAGAGTCCACACCCCCAAAGAAAAAATTGAAAATAATGATTGGTCCAGCTTCCATACACCTTGACTAACCTTTATTTGCTTAGGGCGGAGAAATCCCAGTTCAATGTCGGTCTTTGTCAATTGAGCCACCCCTTCAAGTTCTTTTCCATTGAATTTTCCTCTGATACGTAAAAATTTTTCCTCAAATATTGAGGTACATTAGAATCTGGAATTGAACGAAAATTCTACCCCCCATAAAAAAAAAAAAAAACGATAAGAAAAAAGCACCCCATACTGTACAAAGATTGAATTATCAGAAGCGTTATTTCATACTTTGTGGAGAAATAGCTTTGCCGGTTCGTCGCTTAATTTTGAGCCAACTTCCATCAATTTACAATTGCTGATGCGGCTGCCAACAGGATGGAGAGCCTTGTGATAAAACATGCACTGTAGACAATAATGGAAGCTGGAAAAAACCCATGTGATAATCAGTAGATGGAAAAATCACGTCAGATTCGGAACATGCCGGTGGGTGTCAGCAAATTCTCGAATTATACGCTTGAGTACTCTTCCGCCTTTCCCCTGCATATAGCCACGGTTACTTCGAACATCACAGGTCTTGCTCTCGAGGTAGTCTGAAGCTGCGCTGTCCAGGGCCTTAAGCCATATTGGCACAATGGTTTTGGCTTCACCCTGCTTTAGGTACTCAGCAGGTAGAGCCTGTACCTGATAGCATCTCAAACATCCAGTCAAAACACAGAGAACAACAGCAAACAAAATGGTGCAGCAATTCTTTCGTTCCTTCACTAATCCCACTTGGCATTCATTGGAAAAAAAATCCCACTGGGAGGAGAGAGAACAAGCAAAACGAGGTAAACAACACACACAGCACGCCAAACTAGACAGAAAGCCATACTTAAACATGTATTCTCTTAACCAAATCCATATAACGACAATCCCAATACATACCCTCAAAATGATCAAAGCTCAAGAAATTTGTAAGGTTTTAAGGTTTTTTTGAACATAGATGGCATTCTAAATAAAATCTCGGGATCGGGATTTGGAAGTCCATCTTCTCATATGTTGCATTCCTACCATAAGTGGTGAACGGTAGCGGAAAAACTGAGCTTACCCACAATGTCGCAAATCAAGGAGTCAGAGAAGTTTCTCATGGTTCAATTCCAATCTCGAGCAAAACCAAAGGAGTACCTCGATCTAGGCCAAATGGAAGCAAGGTGTTGGATTCTATTAGGAGTTAAATTAGAGTTTGTATTCATGTAAAATTATATTCCTTGAAATAGTATACTTTCCACTTAATTATAAATAGAAGGCTTGAGATCATTGATTAATAAGTCATTCTACCAATATCGTGTTTCTCAACATGGCATCAGAGCCTAAGTTCCATTAGGGAAGAGAAGAGAAAGAAAAAAATTCTCGTTGAGGAAGACCTACCTCCATTGCTGAGACATCTCTCCAGATCCCATCGCCTTTGCTTCCGATTAGGGTTGAAACAGAGCTGTGCGAGTTCAAATCGTTTGTTGTTGAGTTCGTGAGTTACAGCGAGCATCTTCGACTCTGCTGCTTTCGGTGATTTGAGAAAGTTTTTCATATTCGTTGTTGAGTTCGTGAGTTACAATGAGCATCTTCGACTCTGCTTTCGGTGATTTGAGAAAGTTTTTTAGATTCCATCTTCTTCAACAAGAAAAAAAAAAGAAAAGAAAAAAAAGAAGCAACTTCTGCCATCAGACTTTGCTTCCGTCGCCTGTTTCCATCGCCGTCGCTTGCTTCCATTGCCATTGCCGTTGCTTGCTTCCATCCCCATCGCCATCGTCTTTCACAGGTAGCCTATGAACGATATTTTGATGTCAAAACCCATATTTTTATGTCCCTCCTCATGAAATAGACCAAACTAGACCAGATTTTTTGTCTCTGGTTCTATTAGCCAAAAAACTAGTAGACCAAACCAAACCATCCCCATCCTTTGACCGAACTATTTATTTGTAGTTTCTTTCATAATTTTTTGCACCTTAAAAAAAAAAAAGGTGTTCCTTATATGTATTTTGAATTGTTTGGGCAGTTCGACTATTGCATTCTGTGACGTTTCAATTACTTCAAAAGGGTGAAGACAAAAGAACAACAAACAATTTTGTCAACATGACAACTATTGATGGTACTCCTGTTCCCACTGGCTTTGAACATTACCCCACTCTTCATTCTCTTTCCGTGAGATTTGATGGAACAAATTATTTGATCTGGTCTCACTCTGCTTACCTAACTATTGCTGGAAGAGGACTAGTTGGACACATTACGGGCACCACTATCAAATCTACTACCGCAGGTGTTTTACAGGATAAATGAATATCAAATGACTCTCTTATTATGTCATTCCTTTTGAATTCCATGCATCCAAGTATTGCCCGGGGTTACCTATTACTTGATACTGAGCCCAAATCTGGAAGGCTACTACTGAAACCTATGGACAGTTGGGCAATGATGCACAGGTTTATGAGTTACGAAAGAAGCTTCATGAGACTACCCAAAAGGAACTGATGTGGCCCACTATTATGCTGAGTTGCGCTCTCTTTTGCAGGAGTTGGATTATTATAGGGATTATCATCCCACTAACCCAGATGATGTGACTACTTATAGGAAGCACATTGATAAGATTCGGGTATATATGACTTCTTAGCAGGTTTGAATGTGGAGTACGATCAGATTAGAGTGCAAGTATTAAGTCGTTCTCCCTTTCCTACACTAGAACAGTCTTATGCATTTGTTCAGTGTTAGGAAAGTCGTTGATTAGCCATGCTTCATACTCCTATTATGGAGAAATCAGCCTTACAGTCTGTTCGCACTAAATCTGATCCGGCTAAGGAGATTGTCAAGTGTGAGCACTATCACAAACCATATTATACCAAGGAAAATTGTTGGAAACTACATGGGAAGCCTGTTGATTTTGAGCAAAAACGAGCACAAAGAGAAGCTAGAGAGGAGGGGTCCACAAACTTATTTAGGGTGGCCAGGGGGGGGGGAGAGAGGAGCCTAGAGAAAAAGGAGATTATTTCAGTCTTAATACTAAGAGGGTCATAGATCCAGGAACCACTACTAGTAAGAAGACGAGGAAAATAATTGAAGTTGAGCCAAGCTTTAAGGGATCGATGGAAGTAGGTAGTATTTGCATCCCTAAGCTTGAGCCACTTAATACGCGATTCTGGCGGTTTCCTCCTGGGGAATCTAGGATAGAAAGGTTGAGAGAGAGATTTTTCTTCCTCGGCCATAATTGGGTTGAGACAGTCACTTTGGAGGAGGGTTTGGACCCTAGAGAGGTCGAGCAGCAAGAGGAGACTCGAGAGGAGATATTGCCAAAGGTGGAGAAATTTCAGGATTGGAGGGCATTCTTGGTATTTTGGAGCTTGTGGGCAAAGGCCATTAGAGGAAGGGAGTGGTAGTAGACCTGTTGAGCCCAGGTCTCTTGGACAGTGGGGAGGAAGGAGAAGTTTGAAGTTCACATATCAAAGAATTTGAAAGGCTTGGGACCAAAGGAAGGAGGATATAGAAGATGGAGATGGTAGGGGGAGTGATCAGAGAGCAGACGAGGGAAAATGGGTATGGAAAGCGGGAAAGAGAGAGGTCCAGGAATCATTAGCTAAGAAATGATTAAGCTTGGAAGCATACGTGAATCTCCACTTCTACAGGTTTGCTAGGTGAGACATTGGCCAAACCAGCAACGGTCAAAAAGACCTGCATCCTCAATCCAAGAGTTGAAGGTTCAATAGCCACAGGGTTCAGCAGGCAACCCCAATCCTCTCGTGAGAATAACGGACAATATTAAATTCACCTCCGACACCCCAGGGTTTACCCAGCATGAAGGGGGGGAAAGGGATTGGAGGTTGCCCCAGAGAGCTTACCGGTCCAAAGAGCGGTTAACACCATAAACAATAGAAATAAAGGAGGGAGCCGAGGGAGAAGAAAGCTGGAAGTGCATGAGCTAGGGGGACAAAAAAAGAAGGGAGGACTGGAAGACAACCAGGTCCCAAAGAATCCAAATGCGACCATTGGGGGAGAGAGGGGAATTCGAGAGAAAGGACCAAGAAGGGGCTATGGAGAGGGCAATCCAACGGGTATTGTCAATGTGGACGTGGGTTTCAAGGAGGGCACAAAAAGAAGCTTTCAAGTTTTGAAGAATGAGCTTGACTTCAGCTTGTTTGGCAAGGGAGTTGAGGCCCCTAATATTTCAAATGAGGATACTAGACATTTAAACTGTTATTAGGGAGGCCATCGGGGGAGTAGCTAGGGGGAGGGGTAGTAAGGGGACAACTGGGGGGGAGGGTACCAAAGTGGAGATTATGGGGAGGGGGGCTAAAAAATATTAGGGTCAATAGTGGACCCAATGCAAGGAGAGGGGTTTTTAGAAGGGGTGAGACTTTCAAGGTGTGGGGTGGTGGGGCAGGGGTCTAAGGTTGGGGGGGGGGGTTTAAGGAGGTTGAATAAGTGAAGGGGGTGAGAGTGGGGGTGTGGGATGGGGTGACTAGGAGGGGGGGGGGATAGTTTGATTGCTTGTGGTTTGAAGTGGGAGAGGTGGTAAAAGGAAGAGAGTGATGGGTTAAAGGTTCGATGGTTAAAAAAGAAAATGGGTTAGCGTGTGTGATAGGGTTTAAAGGAGTTGGGTTAACACAGATTGGGCCATGGGTTGGGTTTTTGGATGTTAAGAGGGTGGATGGGTTAGATGGGGTTGGGTTTGGGTTAGTAAGAATGTGTGAGTTTAGAGGTTTAGTTGGGCCGACAGTGTTTGGACCAAGAGTGTTATAGTTTAAAGGAGTTGGGCCATGGGTTAGGTTGACAGTGGTAGGATTGATAGAGTTGGGTAATTAATGGTGGTTAAAGTGGGTTGGACTGTGGGCTGGGAGGGATAAAGCCTTTTAAAGGGTTAGAAATAAGGTGGGTAGATATTGGCTTTGAGGCCTTAAGGTTCGATTTGGGTTGGGCTTTGAGGCCAAAAGGGTAAATGAGGGAGATTGTGAGGGGATAAAGGATAACCGCAGGTTGGGGTGGGGAAGGGTTAATGGGAGTTGAAGTCGCAAGTTAGGGAAAAGTGGGTTTCGGTTGAGGGTTAGAGGGAGAAGAGGGTGATATGGTTGCAGTTGCAGGGAAGGAAAGCAGGGGCTCATCGATCCAAGTTTCTTTGGTACTTGTAATAGAAAGTATTCTTACCTGAGAAAGGCTCTGATCAGCCAAGATTCACGACACTGAAAGGGCATTGTTACTTTGAATGGTGTTGTCAGTGGATGAGTCGTCAACGTCAAGAGCTTCGACGGCAGCAGGCGCAGAAGGAGCATCAGGCATAGCAAGGTTCTTCAGAGGCAGACTGACAACAGAGGTATAGACACTTCTATTATTTTTTTCCCCAGTTTCTTCGGTAGAATTTTGCGGCAGGAGAGCTTGCCGGAGACGACCCCCTACCATCTTGGGTGATGAGATCGAGTTTATTGATCAGAGAACTAGGTATCGACGAGCTTATTTGAGGCATTAGCGAATGAATCTTTTTAGTAGGATTATTTGCTATAGAGGCTATCACCAAAGTCTTCAGACATTCGTTGGAGATGGAAAGAGCAGGAGCTTTTGAAAGAATTCCTTTGGCAGTGATAGGGTTTTCCAACAGGAATAAGCAGTTACTTATTTCATGACCAAACGAAGAGCATTTCGAGCACCTAGAAGGAATCCAGTCATAGATGCTTGGTTGTAGAGAGATACCGGGGGGGGGGGGGGGGCAGGGGATTAGATGTTGAAACTTCAATGCAAATTCGGGCATAGGATAATCGTTCAAGGTTGTGGGTTTTCGAATCTGATCTAAGAGGGCAACTAACCGCGGAGCCAAAACTCCAGGGGAAGGCCCAGGAGATTGATCCAAACGGGAATGGTGCTGAAGTTGACCCTTCGGAGGGGCAAAAAGGGTTCCTAGGATTTGATGAAGATGGGAGACTTCCCAACAAACCAAGGAGAACCTTCGATGGCCTAGTTCTTTAAGGCAGCAGAGGAAAAGTTAAACAGGAAGATACCAGAGTCGATCACAAAGGTTTCCATGGAGCCAAGCGAGTTCCATTGTTTGGATAGAGAGGCTTTAACAATACCAAGAGGGGGCAAGGGCCAAGGAATTGGCCAAAGATAGCCAAGTTCCAACAAAGGATTTCAGACTTGGTAGCAAAGGAAGGGCATTGAACCAGGGGAGTGGAGTTGACAGAGGAGGGGGAAATGTAGGAGAGGTTGCAGTCAATAGGGTTGGGAGTGGAGGATAAGAGGGAGTTCCAGGCAACAGGGGTGGTGGTGGGATGGTTGGTGGCTGAGGGAGGAGGAGTGGGAGAGGGGTTACAGGGGGATGAGGAGGGAAGGTTGGAGGTTTCAGGGGTCATCGGAGATTTCCTATAGGGCGAGGCTTCATCTAAAATAGGAAGTAGAAAACCAGAGAAGAACTGAGAAAGAAGATACGTTAAGAAGAAATACCAAAGGAGGCTTTCACGTTAAATGAACGAAAGCGTCAAACCAAATGATGCATTAATAGAAGCTGGATGCAAGAGAAAATAGCCAAACTAAGAAACAAAATATAGGCAACAAATGGGCTAAACCAGCGCAAATTCCTGCCTCTATTTGGTTCCCTCTTTTGCCCTTCAACTAATCCTAACACCTTCATATACATTGATGCAAGCCACCTCAAGATAGTCTGCTGGACCTAAATTGGGAGAGTGATTAGAATAATCTCTATAAGCCTGCACTAGGATTCAAGACTTCTCATAATTGCACTTGGAAAAATGGACAGACTCTGGAGATAACGTGGAGTTTGTTGATTCCAAAGACAAATGAAAGAAGACTTGCAGGGCAACAACTTAACAAAATTTTGTCTGATTGTGAACGCAGACTGGTGAAAGCCGATAGCATAGAGTTGCACCTGTGAATCTGAATTCTGGAACTGAAAATGTACAACTGTATTCTTTACTTTTCTTTATGTGGGATAGAAATCGGACTTAAAATCAACTCTTAAAATCTGGTTTTGCAGTACCAAAGGGTTGCAATTTCATTAAGCATGCAAGGAGAGACAGTAAAAAAAGCACCAACTCTTGAGGGTGCAGTAAAACAGTACTACGTTTCAAGGAAGGACTCTTCTAGCTTCAAAGGTGTACCCATGGTAAAACGTATCGCCAAAATTTGCCATATTTTTAGTTGTTTCACCAAGTGGCAAATTTTTTTTTGAACCAAACAGTCCAAAAATCAGCGAGATATAGGCGATATCTCGCCAAAAATATTTTTTGCGAAATATTGTCGAAAGTCTCAATATTCTCGGCGATAAAACCAAAATATCACTGAATTTCCAACGAATTATCAACCTCATTTTCTATAATTTCTTTCTTCTCAAGAGCTTCTCTCCCCTACTTTTTGCATTCTTGCCATATTTTCATTTGACATTTGACATATACTAGTAGATCTCGCTTCATTCTTGACGGGTATAGCATTGTTCGCGATGATCAAACGAGATTTCATATAGATTTGGGAGTTTTGTGGAGTCTTTTCATCTGAGAGGTAACCATTGTTCTCCAAATTGTTTTTTTTCTTCTTTTCAAAATGCATGCCATAATGTTATTAGATGGTTATGAAATTAAAGTATGTTGAACACCGTGGGCCGATCTACGGACTCACGATGTCATAATTTTTTTTCGTCAAGTAATTTCTTTATTTATTTTTGGGCTTTAAAAATTGTATTTTTCTACATTGAAAATGTTTGCTTTCTATATGGTATATATGTTGTATCGTGATGGAAAAAACATATGTGGAACTCTATAGACCAATCAACACCCAATAAATAACTATTTTGTTTTTTAAAAATTATTAAAATATTAATATAAAATATAAATAATTATGAAAAATTGGAAAGATTAAGGAAAAGGATTTTCAATATTATAAAAAAGTATAGAATAACTAAAGTGCTGCATGTGGTTTCACTGCCAGATTTTATTTGGGCAACCATTTTTTTGGCAAAATTTTTAATATTTATTTTGTATTTAAAAAACAGAAAAAGCTGCTAGATAGGTACATGATTGTTTCTTTGTGTTGAGAAAATTATTTTGGTAGTGTTTAATGACTTGTGCAATCATTTTTGATGCAACAACTATCATGTTTGGCAGTGGGAGAGGAGCTGGTTCACAGGGTGGAAAGCAGGGCCATGGACAACCATAGCCATAGGGACCTGCAGTGAGGGTGAGGGCTGATCTAGCATAGTCGTATTGTGTTGTTATTGATGGCAATAAGAGTAGGACAAGATGCAACTTCTGTGGTAAGGAGTTGAACTCATGTGGCATTAGCAGGTTCAAGGCTTGCTAGTTTGAAGGATGTGGCCACGTGCACTGAGGTGAATGTTGATATAGTGAAGGCAGTAAGAGAGAGAGAGAAAGCAAAGGGGAAGAAGAAACATGTGAAAAGGAGGGCGGATGCTGCATTGGAAGAGGCAGTGTGGACACCGTCATCGTATAGAGTTGACTCAGATTTTGATCGGGATGTTGATCTCGTTGATATCAAAGAGCAAAAGGAGAGGGGTATCAAATAGGCAATGACTGAGAGTAGGGAGAAGCAGTACTAGGAGCAGAAGAGGGCTAAAGCTAGATTTACAGAAGCTGGTCCCTTTAGGGCTACAGGGCTGAAGCATCTAGATTTAAGGATAGGGGTGGTACACGTGGTATGTTCAACTGATCACCATAGTTGTCAAGGTGTCGCTTAGGTGACACCTTAGCGTCCTGGCGGTATTAAAGAGAGTGAGGTGAGGAGTGCCTCAGGGGAAATACATAAGGCGGTCACCTCAGTATATGAGGCGTCTCCTTAGCGTCCGAGGCGACGCATCGGACGCATTATACTGCTAGGCGACCGCCTTTCAGGTATTAAACGATTTTCCCTGAATAGGAAACTAGATTCCAATTGGGGAATCATCTAATGGCTAAATGGTTACATAAATGGTACTTGAGAAACATGGGATCATTTTGTAACATTAATTCAATAAAAAAAAAAAAAACAAAACAAAACAAAAGAAAAGGGAAAATCGAGACGAAAATCGAAATCCCTAATCTCTTGTTCTCTCTTGAGTCTTCTTCCTCTCTGCTACTCTCGCCCTCTGCTACTCCTCTCCCTGAGCATCAACGACGCCACCCGTGACACCGGCGACGAAATCCCTAATCTGGTTTTGGCTCTAGCTCTCAAGTCTTCTTCCTCTCTACTACTCCTATCCCTCTGCTACTCCAGTTTCAGACCATCAACAATGCCACTAGTGACACCGGCGACAATCAGAGACATCACCGGAGAGACCACTGTAGTACTGTACTCTCTTTTTTAGTTTGGAAGGTCCAAAATTGATCGAATTCTGCAGTTTTGCTGCTACTCTCTTACTTCTGCTTCTTCTTTCTTTTTTTTTTTTTTTTTTTTTTTTTTCTTTTTCCCCTCATAGGCTCACCATACGAAAGACACTGTAGTTGCAGCGGCTTCGGTATGTCGCTGAAATTTTTTTTTCTGGTTTGATTTGCATTCTTAAGATATATTTAGCTTGGTGTATGCATTGTGTACATGAGATTCCTTTGAACTGCAATTCTTTTGATATTATCTACTTTTATTTATTTATCCCTTGCATTTAATTTATGTGCTTGCACTTTTCTGATCTATCGATGCTTTCATTAGGAATCCTTTTTGTTTTGGCAATATTCTGTTTGAAATTGGAATTTTAGAACTTTCAAAGTTGCCTTAATATGACTTTGATGGCAATAAAAGAGATGACTTGTTGGGAATATGACTAATTTGCTTTTAGAATAATAATTTAAGCAGCCTTATGTATCTTTTCATGTGTATTAATGTATTTGTACACCACAAAACATGTATGGATGCTTGTCTTATTCCTCTGTTTGACTTACTCCTCTGTTATTCTGGAATTTTGTATTGATTATTGTTGTTTATTAGCTTCAGTGTATTTTTTCTATAATCTTTTTTGATTTTTCAGAATATAAGCTTGATTATCAATTTATCATGAAGTGAGATGATTAGATGAATGCATAGGATATTTATTGTGGTGTGGTATGGTGCAAAATTAAAATTATATGGTATCATTATCAATTTTATTGTTGTTTTTAATTTTGGTTGATTATATGTGTATGTTTCATGCTTTTTATTGTAAATATTTACTAGTTATTTACAATGACCTCAAGGCCCTCAACTGATAATCCAGCGGCTGCTTCTAGTCAGCCTATTCCTAGTGGGGGTGAAGCCTATGATCCCTCGAAAGACCCGAAAAGAAAGGCCAAGTCAAATGACCCAAGGTGGAAATACGGGTATTGGCTAGATGTTGCTGATAGGAATACAGTCAGGTGCAGTTTGTGCAACAGAAACTTTAAGGGAGGATTTAAAAGATTGAAGCAACATCTAGTGGGTGGATATGGGGATGTTGTGAAGTGCACTAAGACCACTACAGAAATTGCCCAAGAGATGAATGTATTGTTGGTGAAAAATAAAAAGAGGGTTGTTGTTACTGATTTGGATAATGAGCATGATGACATTCAAATTGGAGAAGAACATTCTATTCCTACCTCTACTGGAGGAGGTACATTACCTAGTGTAGGGTCTGAGGTTGAGGTGTGCTCCAAGATATCAAGCTTTGGGACTGCATCAAAGAGATTGAAAAGTGCCCTTAATAAGGCACCAGTAAGGGATCCCATGGATATGCATGTTAGACGCACTCCTGAAGATGTTGTTGAAGAAAGGAGGGATAAGGGTGCTACTCAAACAACCATCTTGAATAGAATGAGATTTGCCAAAGAAAAGAAGCGAGTGGATAACCACATTGCTAATTGGATGTATTAGTGTGGCATTCCATTCAATGCAGTTAAAGCTAAAAGCTTTGAGGTGATGGTCGAGTCTATTGCACAATATGGTTCTGGGTATAAGCCCTTAAGTTACCATGAAGTCAGGGCGCCTTTGTTGAAGAGTGCAAAAGAAAGAACAATGGAGATGAGGAAAAATTATGAAAAATATTGGAAGATGTATGGATGCACACTCATGTTTGATGGGTGGACTGACAAAAAGGGTAGGCATCTCATCCATTTTCTTGTCAATTGTCCAGAGGGAACATTCTTCCTTGGTTCTGTGGATGCATCTAGCCAGGTGCAAGATGCAAACATGCTCTTTCAGTTATTGGATAACAAAGTTGAAGAAATTGGGGAAGAACATGTAATTCAAGTGGTGACTGATAATGCCTCAAATTACAAAGCAGCAGGGGCATTATTAATGGAGAAGAGGACTAGATTATATTGGACTCCCTGTGCAGCCCACTGTCTTGATTTGATGCTAGAGGACATTGGAAATTTGAAACAATATAAGAAAGTGATAATTCAAGGGAAGAGAATAACCACTTTCATTTATAGGCACACAAGATTGCTGAAGGCCTTGAGACAGAAGACAAATGGCAGGGATCTTGTGAGGGCTGCAGTGACTAGGTTTGCCATTTCATTCTTGACATTGTAAAGCTTATTGAGACACAAGGATGATTTAGGTACTTATTCATTTATGAGGAGTGGACAAATTCCAATTTGTCTAAGACAAAAGCAGGGAAGCAAGTAGTTGAAACAACTTTTTCTACAGCATTTTGGCATGGTGTGGAGGATTGTATTAGAGCATCACAACCTCTTATGATTGTATTGAGGATTGTGGATGCTGATGAAAGACCCGCAATGCCTAAAGTGTTTGTAGCCATGCAATAGGCCAAGAGAAGAATAAAGGACAATTTTGGAGGCAAAGAACGACTCTGGAAGAAAGTCATACAAATAATTGATAGGCGATGGGAGTGTCAGATGGAGAGACCTCTAATATGGTGCAGCCTTTTTTTTGAATCCTGGGAAGTTCTACAACTTAGATGATGTAGATGATTATGAGTTGATCACTTCTCTCCAAACTTCTTTCAATGAAGTTGTTGGAAGACTAGTGCCTGATGCACATCGACAAGATAAGATATTGTTCTGGGAAAGTGAATATAAGCAAGGTAGAGGTCCTTTCTCCACAGCTATGGCTATCAGACAGCGGACAATTATGAGTCCTCGTAAGTTTTTACTTGTATGTTTTTTATTTTTGGTTATACTTATTTGGTTTGTAACTCTACCTATTATGTTAATCTTTTTTTTTTTAATACTATAGTTACATGGTGGGATACAAATGGAGGAATTGCTTTTGAGATTACAAGGATTGCACGGAGGATACTAGGCCTTTGTTGTTCTTTCGATGGTTGTGAACGGATTGGAGCACATTTGAGTTTGTAAGTATTAAGTGATTCAAGTATTTAAAACACTTTTAAATTTAAATCTAGAAGAATGACTTGGGATTCTTTTCAATTGCTCATGAATTCAGATTCACACCAAGAAGAGGAATAGGTTGGAACATGAGAGGTTGAATGATCTAGCTTTTGTTCAGTACAATAGCCGTCTTCAAGAAAGGTTTAGTGAAAGGCGATTAAAGAGTAGAAATTATGATCCACTACTCCTTGATGAGCTTGACTGGAGCAGTGAGTGGATGGTTAATCAGCCCGACGATGTAGTCCATCCTGAGGGTGATCTTACTTGGAGCACTGTTGATAGAGCTATAGAGGCATCTACATCACTTGAGGGCCAGAACAGACCGAGGAGATGTCAACCAAGTGAATCAACATCTGCTGGAGTTAATATATGTTACTCATGTCGCAGGTCTTTGGAGAGGGTGGTTGAGGAACATAACTCCGAGTCTGATGGAGACATGGAAGAAGTGGAAGATTTGCATGATGATGAGAACATTGTAGATGATTTTGGTTTGAGGTCTATCTCTTTGGAGCAACAAGAAGTTCGAGAAGATCTCCCACTTGCTACCAATTTGCTTGATGATGATTATGACTAGCTGAATTATACTTTTCTATTGGGAATTTTGGATATGGATTGTGGATTTTTATTGGGAATGTTGGATATGGGTGTGTTGGTATATTTGGGATTTGACTTTAGATTTTAGATATAAGTGGGATTGTTTGCTTAAATATTTAAAACTTTCTATATAGATATTTGGTTATATGCTTTGTTTCATTTTCTTCTTTTACTTGTGAGGATATTTGGCTACAGCTCAAGTGCTCAACAATGTAGCAAAAGTGGAGTTGTAGACTTGTAGGTGCTGGTGGAGGTGGAGGTGGAGCCATGGAGTTGTAGGTGGTGCTAGTGTTGGTGACATTTAATGAAGATATGTTGTCTAATGTCTATTTGTTTTGCTCATGCATCTATGTGTTTACTATTTAGTTACATTTTTTATCTTATTTTTTTTTTTTTTTTGGATGATTAAATAATTCATTACCAAAGAGAAGGAAATACAATAGCACAAGCGACAAGCCGAGACAAAGCTAGAAAAAGGCCTCATCTAACAAGCAACCTAAGAGGCATTGAGACTAGCAACTACAAGAGCAACAACTAAAGCAAACTAGATACACAAGCATAAGAGACCCAAGGTCAACAAAGAAGCAAACTAAAAGCCAATGAGCCAAGCAACAATTTAAGGCATCAATAATAGCAAACTTGTTACACAGCACAAGTGACCCATAGCTAGACTAGAAACAACCATGGAAGCGTATCAAAGGGGCCCAGCTGAACCTTCGCAGTCTCCCAATCCATCGAAACAATTGGAAGCCTTCCTAGTAACAAAGCACAAGGACCAACGCACTAGAAACATAGAGGCAAGGGACGCAAGGGAATGCAATAAGATTGAGAAAAAGAACGAAGAGAGCAAATAAGATTCGAAACAAAATGGAGAGTTCAAAAAGATAGCTCACAAAGCTTTCCCCCAAAGCCAAAGAAGCCATCAAAGGAACCCTCATCAAATTGGAGCGAACCTTGAAACAGGAAGCGAAGAGAAGGAGAAACGAAGTGAGACGAAGAATCTGAATCTGAGGTCGAATTTGATACGGAGAGATCACCAACTGAGGCTCTTAAGCGTAACCCCAACACTGGAGAGGCCAAAGAGGAAAGAACCCTCAACGAAGTTAAGCTGAGCTCAAACAGAAAGGGAGATAGGAGAAGAAAGAGAGCGGATATGAGATCGAATTTGAGATTGGATCCGATTTGGAGAGAACTGCAAAGAAACCCCTCAGGACTACCCCCCGATGCCTAAGGAGCCAATGAGACCGGAACCCTCAACAAACACAGATGAACTTGAAATGGACAAACACGCTTAAGGTTTTTTTTTTTTTTTTTTTTTTTCTTCCTTCAAGAGAGATGTGGAGGTGGAGAGGGAGATTGGATCGCAGAAACAGAAGGAGATGTGGAGAATCAAAGGGAGGAGAAGAAATAGAGGGAAGAGAGCTGATCTCAAATCTGAGATCAAGCTCGACCAAACTTCTGCAAAACAGGTAAAAGGGAGGAGCACGGAGCTCAGATTAGAGAGCTCGACAAAAAATCAGCAGAGACAGAGAGGAGATGTGGAGAGGGGGTGAGGGAAGAGAAGAGCAAGAGAAGAGAGAGGAGGACGAGCAGAAAGTCACTCCTCCGGAAAGGCCAAACAAGAAGAAGAGTGAGAGAAGAAAGAGAGGAAGAGAGAGGGAGAGAGGGGAAGAAGGCGGAGAGACGCATAGAGGAGGACCGCTAGCATCTCTCCGCCTCCAGGAACGCCGGACGGAACCTAGAAGTCAACTGCCGGCTTCAACTTCTTCTTCTACTTAGAACCCTGGCAAGACGGGATTCAGGAGTCAAGGAGCTTCCGACCGGAGGCGAGCAGGCTAGGCAGCAGCAGCTGTAGCAACGACGCTTGAAGCTTCTAAGTTTCTACAAATCTGAAAAACGCTTGATGCTTTTTATCTTATCTTGATTCTTGTTAATGATAGTATGATACTTGGAATTTATTTAGGACCTACTACGTGTGGTTTGTAGTATGTTGGATGACTTAAGGTAGGCTAAATGGCTAATATTAGTTATTTTATTTTATTATTATTTTAATTATATATAAGATAGGTTTATAATGAATTAGTGTATGAGGTGTACACTAAAAAGTAAAAATTTCACTTAAAACGCCTCGACCGCCTCAAAAGCGCATCGGAGGGCGCCTCGTCGACTCATCGCCCCAACTAGCTAAAACCGCCTTGCATCGCCTCGTCGCCGTGACAACTATGCTGATCACAGAGTCGAAGGTCCACTCTTATAGCAAATCATCCGGCACCACGTGACTATCCACGCTTGAGGGATCTTATCCTAGAGCAGGATCTTGACATTTTCAGAAGGAAGGGGGCTAAGCAACCTAATATTAGAGGTGTATGGAAAGGGATGGCTAAGAAGGTGAAGAAGGTAGTGGCAAAGTGGTTGTATTACTGTTTTATTCCAGCAAAAACAACATAGGGTCCGTATTACAAGAATATGATTCACATTATTGTAGAGGCAGTCCTGGATATGCTGGTCCCACCCCTAGAGAGATGATGACCACCTTACTGACTAAGGAGAAGGAGGAGTTGCATGAGTACATTGGCATTTTGAGATCCTTGTGGGAGTCATATGGATGCACCATTATGTGTGATGAATGGACAGGTCCGAAAAGAAAGTCCATCATCAATTTTATGGTGCATTATGACAAAAGGACCATTTTTTTGAAATTTGTGGATGCTATTGGCAAGAAAAACCACAACTATATACTTGGACTCCTACATGATGTTATTGATCGGGTTGAGAAGAAGAATGTGGTGTAGATTGTCACCGACAATGGCTCCAACTTCAAGAAGGCAGATGAGGTGTTGATGAATACACCTGAGTATAATCTCTATTGGACACTCTATATAGCTATTGTATCCATACCATAGTGGAGAGGGCCAGACAGGTAACTAATTTTATCTATAATCATAGCACTGCTTTGAATATGATGAGGTGAGCATGTGAGGGTGGTTGGCGCGACCCGGTCCGACGAGATTCGCCATGAATTTCATCGCCCTCAATAGTATCCAGGAGAGGAAGGCGGGCTTAAAGTTATGTTTGCATTAGAGGAGTGGTTTTCTTGGGTTGGATTCATTCTATCTATTATTTCATTTAACAAGTTGTTATACATTTATACTATTAGTGTCTAGTATGTAGTATCTATTACTAACTTAATGTGTTTGTGATGATTCAGTACGAATAGTGGACGCACAACATAACCGACGATTACATCTGATGACTTTTGGAGGAATGTGAGTTGTGCTGTAGACCTTAGAGCCCATAATTAAGGTCTTGTGTGTGTTTAACTCCTCCCTAAGGGGGCCCACTATGCCCCACATCTATGCAGCCCTTGAGTGCATGCAGATTGCCATAGAAAGAGCAAACCTCAATGGTCACACTACCTTCTTGAATATTGTGCATGCTCAATGGAGCACTCATTTAATGCATCTGATGCATAGGGCTAGTAAGTAATTAGTGTGGGTTATTAACTTGTAGTAGGTATTAGTAATTCATTCAATCACAAATTAAAGTCTTTAATTGTGAGTTTGTGAAATGTGTAGCTTATTATCTCAACCTCAAATATCAATATAGCAAAAATTTGGGTAGAATTCAAACCTGCTCGATGCCGTCATGCAGGTTATTTTGAAGTTGGAGCCGAACCCAGTGGTTCGGTCAAATTGCTATATGGAGGTGAGATATTAGGGATTTCGAACTTAGAACTTGCTTTTTATTTTTGAAAGAATTTGGCTAACCATTAATACAAATGATTGTAGATAAAGACGTTTAAGGATGCACTTGGGGCCTTTGGTACAGACGCTGCTATACATAGTTGACAAAATTATGATCCAGGTTAGATGTATGATTATTATTACATTTTATAGATAAATATGATTTTTTTTATTAAGCATTAAAATTAAGTTGATGTAGTTTTGATAATGCAGTTGAGTGGTGGGTTTTGTATGAGAGCGGTGCAAAGAACCTTTAGAGAGTGGCAGTGACGATCCTCTCCCAAACTTGCTTTGCCTCTAGGTGCGAGAGGAATTGGAGTACATTTGGTATGATTTACTCAAAGAGGAGTAACAGGTTAAGGAGTCAGCGCCTTAATGACCTTGTGTATTGCCACAACAACATGAGGTTCAAGATGGAGCATGCCAGGGCATATGCTTACCAATTTACCATGGTTTATGGGAGAGGAACATCTAGCTTGATGATATCTTCGAGGTGGTTGCAAATGAGCACCATCCCCTCACTGAGTGGTTATTGGACAAGGGTGAGCCGGTGTTATACTAGCTTGGAGGGAGGCTAGACCCATATTTTTCTCAAACTGTGGGAGCTGATGTAGATGAGTACATGGCATCTCGAAAGGGGCAGGAACATGCACAAGCGGCTGCTGCCACTGCGGATGAGGATTGGATGGTGGAGCCTAGTACGTGCAAGGACGATCCAGATGACACCCTTGCTCCCAGTCCAGTCAGACTTGGAGGGAGGAGGATGATGATGATGATGACAACGATGGTCTTGGTGGTGGTGGAGTATATGAGCGATTACATGTTCTATTATCTCAGACATAACATCCCCCATAGAGATGCATTGAAGAGACTCAGTACATGCATGCCACCTAGGATGACGATCATGGTGGTGAGCTTTATTGTGGTCGTACTACAAGCTACCCAGCTACACTCGGCCAAGGAGGGGTGGAGGCCATGAGGAGAACAACACCACATGCATGGCCATGGTTATAGTGACGATACTCGATTATAAGCTCATACGACCATTCTGATTCGAAAGACAGCTCGTTAGGAGCGATGGGATCCATAAGCTTGGAGGAGTCTGTAGGCTCCACATTTGTATATGGTTATAGGGCTTATGGTTATGGTGTACCTCTCGCTCATAGACATGATGGTACACACCCGTCTCCAGGAGCTCGCACTACTATGAGTACAATGATGGATTATCCATGAGCTTGGATGACTTTAGAGGTTCCACATGGACCACATTTCCTTATGAGGGTTATGATCGCTGGGGTCATCATCATTAGTGTGTCCTGATTATCACTCCCGTTGGCTCTGGGACAACTGGTATTTTGGAGGCAATATATGAATACGGTATGCCACCACCACCACCACCACCACCATCACACCCAACAGAGTTCCTTCTACATCTCTATTATCATTACCCTCCTGATGGGAGTAGTTTTGCATCATATGATGAAGCCAATTATAGAGGTATAGTTTCTCTGTACCTCGAAAACCATTAGCATGAAAGGTCATGGAGTGACTTTAAAAAGGTCATGGAGTGACTTTAAAAATATGATGGAGGAGAAGCTTATAGTTGCAGCCTTTGGGCCTTTTGGCATGGTATAAGTCACAAGACTCACAACAGATGGATCCACGGAGGCATAGTACTTGGTATTGACAAGATGAAGGTGGTGCCAGCACAAGTATATACTTAGTTGTATTTGTATACTTGATTACTTGTATTGTATAATGATCTTTATTATCCTTGTGCATATTTATTTTGGTTTAAAATAATGTTCTAGAGTTCCAGATTTGCCTGTATACAATTGGGTATGTGTCAATCAAGAACACTAATTTAGGTAAGGTTTTTAGGAAAAACTCCAATGTGTTTATTGGCATCATATTAGGCTAAACACTGAATTTGGGCCCAAATGACCTAAAATACCCCCCGAAATGGGGGGGGGGGGTTGAAACTGGCCAATATTTCGGCTAAAATATTGATGTTCACCAAAACTTCACACCGTGGGTGTACCGACTTTCATTAGTCAAAACAATCAAAATTCAGTGCCCATTACATGAGGGTTGGCCACTAATTTGTAGGTCTTACATACCCTTGAATTCCTTAAGATTATACCAACCATTCATAATCCTAGAATTAAGGCTGCACATAGAGGACATTAAAAAGACAACCATAACTCTCTCACCCTGCTGTGGGCCTTTCATCGTCCAAAGTTCTTTGCATGCTATGTCTCAAGCCCGGTCCACCACTTCTGTATTTTGTTAACCTTACTGGGTTTACTGGGGAAAGCCCTTCTTTCCTTTTTCCATTGCTCTGACCCCTCTTCCCATGCCCACCGTTATTAGGGTGTCAAAACTCACATCGGTTTGAAACCTTGTGGGCCCTAGTCTAATGCCACCTATCCCTTCAAGTACTTCACTGTTCCAACCATAGTTCCACTCCTTTCCCCAGGACCCATCCTCATGTTGCCTATTCCCTTCCTTGCTAGAGAAGTTTTACCCTTTGCGCTTAGATATTAGAGGCCACCACACCCTCAATCATGAGACTAACAATCAGGTCAGAGTGATTTGTCATGTTGATTTTGGTTGTTTGGCCAACTGGGAGTTTCACCATGTTTAGCATGCTGGTTTAACTAGGCTTTTGTTCTCTTTCTTGACCTTGCCTTATTGTTAGGGCTCCATCCCCCTCTTTGTCCTCTCCTTCAGTGATGAATTTTCCTATTCAAACCCCCCCCCCAAAAAAAAAAGAAAAAAAAGAAGAGGATTTTCCCATTTCCTTGACCTTGGCTTTGTTTGTATTGTACTCCCGTAGTGTTTTTCCCTCTTCCTTATTTCGAGTCCCTTGCAACAGGCTGGTCAAAGATAAAGCAGGTTGAGGTGGTGTTAAAACAGACGAAGACCAACTACATAACAACAACAATATTTATTTAGTGATCTTAGAAGTTTGGCATGAACTTTCAAACTCCGTATTATAATTGGATGAGGCATTGAAATGAACTCCTTAAATTGGGAAGAAAATTGAAACATTGCATTTGAAAAGCCAGAACAACCATATATGCAAGGGCACATAAGCTACTACATCCATGTGTGCACTCATGGGGAGGGGAGGGAGGTGGAGTCAGTGACTTACTGTTGAATGTAGCCATCCATGTAAGGACTCCCAACAAAGGACTGCCTTCCAAGGTGTTCTCTCACTAAGACTGCACAGTGCTGCTAGTTGTTGTAAGATTGTAGCACACTTGTGAACCTGTTAAGAAGCAGGAAGCAAAAATGGTTTCTTAGACATAAGTTTTAACCTACTCAGAATAAGCACATAGCCTTTATAGTGGGTATCCTGGCTGCAGGCAAATCAGTGATATTGCTATTAAATTTAGGAAGCTTTAATCCAACAGAGGGGAGGTACCTACCCACTTTATTAGACACTCTAGATGTCTCCTCCCTCCTCCCTGCTTTTTTCCAACTTTCGTTTTTTTTTGTTGGGGGGTGGGGGTGGGGGGTGGGGGTGGGGTGGGGTGGGGGGGGGGGGGGACAATTTATGCCAGTATTCTCAGAAGCTTTGACCATGAAGGTGTAGAAGCAGAGACTGATAGTGACTGAATTGTGGGCACCGACAAGCCAAATTTAGGATGTGGATAGGCAGAAAGAAGAACAGACTGATGAGAGGGGAGACATGAACGACATGAACGACATTCGGAAAATGGAAGATAATGAATCAGAGGTTCATCACTGAATGTTATCATACAATTGGCAGAGTATTCTCCAGGTGGAAGATGCATTCAAAATTGTCAGGACATCTGAAAGAGAAACTGCTAAAGTAGGGATGCCATTTTTCTGAAAAGCATTTCCAGCAGAGGCACTATCAAAATATTTCTCAGATCATAACCATTTCAAAACTTTAGTCCCTTCACATGTAACAGGTTTCTAGGTTTATGGCTCTTCCTGTTGCTCGTAATTGTCAATTTATACTAATTTTCTTTCCATTCTCAAAAAGGAAAGATTTCTCAATATACTTTAGCAACTTATGGTTATGTGAATGAGAAACATAATATATAACAAATGCAGCAACAGGTGCACATGAGCTTCAAAACATCTTATGGTTATGTTGAAAAGCCAAGTGAAAACTTCAGCCTCTAAGGAACAGTTTGAAAAATGTGACTAGTCTGAGTGCAGTTTTAGATGCATGAATTTAGCAACTTCAAATTGTAAACAGAAAACAGTCCCTATCGATGTCTATGTAACAAGGACAGTTCTTTTGTCATCCTAAGGTTATGTGGAAACTTATTTGATACCAGCATGTATGACAAAATTGCAGTGTACTTCATTTTTCCTACAGAGAGAGAGTAATGTAAGAATGTAAAGGTTGTGATGTTGGAACACCTCGTACTGTGTCAAAAACCTGCATATGTACCAAAATGTATAATAACTGATTGAAGAACAATATATTTACCCGTGACATTGCTGATACACCGAGTAAAGCGTACATCACGTTAGATATGAGACCCTCACCACCATGAGATATAACCTGGACCATCACTGCACCGAACGGCCGTTCAGTAATGCAAGACAGGGATTCAAACAACACGCTCACGCTAACCTCCAAAAAACCTGAAAGCCTCGAGAACAACTAAGAAGGATCAATTCACTACAGTTTTATGTAAGTGTTCATATAAATGCTACAATGCAACAAAAAAGGAAGAAGAAGAAGAAGAAGAAGAAGATCAAAATAAGCTGCATTCCTGATTGTTCTATGCAACTATAACAATGCGAAGCAAAACATTAAATATTATGAAGCACATGGAGAAAGTAAGCAAGAAGCTGCACCCATGCCCAATATAAGAGGGGGAGCGGCCACCAAATTTTATTTAGAATTTGTAACCTTCTTTTGATAGCTCCTTGTCTTATACCTAAATCATTCAAGTTGAGGCAAAGAGATATATATATATATATATATATATATATATATATATATATATATATATATATATGTATATATATATATATTTTTTTTCACAATAATTTGGAAGTGCCTTATCTCCCAGTATCAGCAGTATGTATCATCTTACACATTTTCCAATACATGATAAACTACAACAAAGTCATTTAAGGTGGCATGACCATGTGCAACAGATGCTCCAGTACAAGTGACTGATTTATGAAGATATAAGGAACTAAAAGACCTTGGGGACAAGGCCTAAATTAACCATCGGGGAACTGGTGAGGAAAGATATGCCTAGCATATGAGTCATATCATACATACTTTGCATAGAGCCGATTGGAGAACAAAGGTCCATGTAGCCAACCCCATTAGGTCAGATAAGGCTATGTTGCCCTCAAACCTTGACTGAGAAGAACTTTTGCGGATAAGACAAGGGCCTGTAAGAATATTTTTATCCAAGATCGCATAGATCGATTAAAAACACCTTAGTACGATAACAATAAAAGATGATGACGAACATACCTTTTTTAGGATCCATTGGAGACAAAGCGCAGCGGAATCTCTTCTTTAGTCTCCCACTTGGAACGAACTTGAGGTGGAAGTTGATTCTATGATCAACTTGATGCTAGATCTTCTCCTCTAGACTCCTTCCTATTCATTGATTTAATGGAATAACCTCTCTAAGTAATGCAGAGAATAATGTGATAATATTAGGGTTTAGAGGAGGGACCTAGCATCCTTTATATAAGCAAACCCGTTAGATCGTTCATCAAGATCTAACGGTCCCTATTAGCCCACATTAGCCAGTTCATATAAGAGTTTTAGTAATCATATATTATCCATATCAGACCAATAAAGAAACCAAATCAAAGTGTAACACAATCAATGAAGCTCATCTTATGTGGAATATTTAATTAATATTCTAACATTCTCCCACTTGGGCTATATTGATTGTGACACAGTCGAGCAAAACAAAACATCTCTTTTGTTTTAAGAAAACAATTGAAAAAACATGTTGAAAATATTTTGACCTTTATGTGCACAACTTTATATTGGTCTGAGGATAGTCCTAAAACTCAATCCTTTCACATAGAGCCTTAAGGACCGAATAATGACAGTAACTGCATCTTTTAAGCGACACAGGACCATCCATGGTCACAAATACTCTTAACTCTACTGAAAATGGATGCAATATGGTAGTGTGGCAACTAATGACACTTTATACAAATCCTCATGTGTCATTCCGTTGTCAGTCCAAATCTCTCACTTTATGTGACTTAATGCCACGAGAGAATATACTTTATGGTTCCTACGAACTTGTGACTCAATGCCACAAAAGTATGTACATTATGGTTCCCACGAACATGTGACTCAATGCCACGAAAGTATGTACAATATGATTCCCACGACCCCGTGACCCAATGCCACGAAAGTATGTACAATATGGTTCCCACGACCCCATGACTCGATGCCATGAAAGTATGTATAGTATGGTTCCCACGAATCCGTATGTCATCTTCATAACTCGAGTTTAACTTTATGTATTATATGACATACCTTAAGGCTAATACATATATGCCCCAGCCTTTGCTTAAGGTTAACACATACCTTAAGACTTTCATAATTGGAGAGGAGGTGCTGGTGCTGTTGCTTGGGGCGTAAGAGTCCGAGAGAATAGACAGGTTTGGTATTGTGGATCGTCTCTGGTATTATACATATCAATAGATTTTGATCGTCTCTGCTAATTAGTTGATAGCATAAGCGATGGATCCATCATCCCCTCTCTCTCTCACTCACTCTCTTTCTCCCTGAGTCAGTTCAACTCCCATCAGAGAAATAAATGAACGACGACTCCATTCTTGGAGCTCGAAGTTGCAGAGAGGGAGACAAGTGCTTCAGGTTTTAAGGCGAGCCCAATTTCCACTTCTGAAGATCGAAGGTCGTCTTCGTTGTTAGCGACGGCAGTGAACGAACTCGCGATATATAGCTAGTTCGGCGATAAAACGGCGAATGTCAAGGTTCGGAGTCGGTTTTGGTTCACCATGAACCGAAACCACCAAATTTTGGCGATCTTTCGTCGAAATTTGGTGATATTGCTTACCTTGCTTGCAACAACCATTGATGCCCCACAGTTTATATGCTCCGTTAACAATTTAATTCGGAAGACTAAGATTGAAGGTTTATTCAAGAAACACTGTCAAATGCTTCCTAATTTTCTTTATGAATTCCCAAATATCATGTTTTATGATTGAATCTAAAATATCGTGACTCTATTTTCCTATTTATTTCTGATTATGTTGCGTCCTACTACCAAAATATCAGCAACAAATGAAAACGAAATGGAACTCCAAGAATTTCCCTTGATCGAAATTTCAGAAATTTTGACCATTTCGACTGAAATTTCGCAGGTTTCGACACTAAAACTTGTTTTTTCTTTGGCTTTTGTTGATTTCGATCCCATTTTCACCTAATTTCTACAACTACTTTGCTTTCAAACACCTCTTTTGCTTCTTTTTTGCCTTAAAAAACCTTTTAAGCCACAACAACTATTCATGAGCCTAAGCCCAAACTAAAAGGAAACTCATCGGCAAGAGAATGTGAAGCATGGGCCATACCAAACAATTCCAAACTTCCCATTTTTTTCATTTTTGTTTTCTTCAAGCCTTAAATGATCTTGTATTGCTTTGAAATTAATTTATGTTTAATCTAGGATTAAAGATCTATGATTGTGTGTTGTTAAACTTATATTTTCATTATGAACCATCCTTTTAATTTTCTACTTTTAAAAACTATCTTCTAAATTTCAAAATACATATGTGTACAAGATATTTTATGTGGCACAAATAGTATACCAAAAACTTGTATAGTTTACTACAAGCTAACAAATATTCAAGAATCATAATTATGAAGGATTATCACAAACAGACAAACATAAGTCCATCTCATCATAATAAAAACATACAATAGCAATTAGCAACATAATGTAGCAACATTATAGCATATGATAATGAACCATACAAAATTATAAATATGAAAATGAAAGTAGTAATTATAAACACCTCTATGATAGAGGAGAAATTTTTAAGAAAACTAAATGTAATGGAAAAAAGTATAAGAAAAAATCAGCATGCCATGTACCACAAAGAGGAGCATGTATACTCGAATGAAAGGAGAATAACAGATTAACAATAAAGAAGAACAAGAAAAGAAGCAAAGAAGCTGCTGTTTAGCATGTATATCGAATGACAGGTCTGTTTAAAGGAAATTTAATAACAGATAAACACTGAATACTCGAATGAAAGCATGCATAACTGAATGAATCAATTAAGAACAAGAAAAAGGAGTTGCTGCTGTCTAGCATTATGAGTATATATTAAATAAGGAAGAACAAGAAAAGAACCAAATAAATAGAAGGCCGAAACAATACTTTTGGTTGTTTAGTACAGAACAAAGGAAAGAGGAGTGGCTAAATCTGTCTTCTTACATAAGTACATAACAGAGCTGCAGCTGCTGCTATTGCAAGGACTGGAGAATGGAGAAAGAAGTGAAAAAAAAAAAAAAAAGGCCGCTGCAAGCAGCGAGGGCTGCTATCACAAGGGCTTCTGCTGTTCAGAAGTTAAAAAATGCAGAAGCTGCTCGCAATGGCTGCTTGCAAGGGCTGCGGATGCTTGCAGGGGCTGCTGATGCTCAATTGAAGAAGAATGGAAGAAGAGTTGATTGGATGAGTGGCTAGAGAAGAGAAGTCAATTCTGAGTTCTGTGATTTAGACTTTTGAAGAAAGCCCTCTTTTGATTAGGTTTTGGTTTCCCCCCCCCCCCCTTATCCCAATATGATACCATGCTTCTCCTTTTTTTTCCCTCATCGAAGATTTCATGCTTCTCAGTGCATGGGATTGTTACCTACACTGTATATTGTTTATTTACACTGTTTTTATTCCAAAAGTATATTTTCATGTATATTTTTACCATGACCAAGTGTTTTTACTCCATTTGATACGTATCTACTATACAAAACGAAATGTCTCCTAAAATCACTTAACCAATACGATACTCAATTTCAACCCTTTAAACCTTCAATTACATTGCCTATACACAAATCATATGCATAGTTATTTAATTCTTCTAATAATTCCCAAACTGTTCTTCCGAATCAAAATTTTTGAATGATACCAATGATTCTGTTGAATTCGAAAAACAAAATTCTTATAATTCTTATAACAAATCTGAATCTAACTTAAAATTTGTCCCTTTTTTAACTGAATTAATAAATTAATTGATCGCATTATCCTGAGGAATTCTCCCTCTAATGATTCTCAAATCGGAAATAGATAACAATTGTATTCATATATGGTTTTGCAGAATAACACTTGATGGTTTAATAAATCCCCCCCCCCCCCCCAAAAAAAAAAAAAAGTGCATGTACAAAATTTCAAAAAAGTGATTGCTTTAGCGCCTAAGTGGCAATACGCTGAACAAGATGACAAGGCGAAAGCTCTAGGCAATTAAGTAGCCTAATTTTGCATGTCAATAAAGTGCCTCAGTGCCTAGGGGTCAAAAAACCGCCTAGGCGCCTTGCAGATGCCTTGATAACAATGCTTTTGACATCTATCTTTTGGAGATTTTGTACATAAACTTAATGGATGACGAATATTCGTATCAGAACGTACGTGATGATTCTATCATTTTGATTACTTGTTGGTGTATATTTGGGAAGTCTGATGTAAGAATATTGACTAACATATGTAACTAACTCACAGAAACTTAAGATTAGTAATGGATGTTACGATCATGATATGCAGTCCTACCAAATGATGATTTTAGTTTAGTAGTGAGATTCTAATCTCAAGACGGTTTACTTAGGTTGGTAATTGTATTCACTTTCAAATCTATAGTAATATTAGTCTTCCACTGGGAGATCGATAAGTCAGGTTCTGCTTTAAGGTTAAGGGTACCGACACTGTTCATACAGCCAAAAAGTCTACCGCAGAGGCACTATTCCCATCAAGGTTGGTTCACTGACTGTGATGGGGATTGTATTCACCTGCGACAACCCCCCCCCCCAAAAAAAAAAAAAAAAAAAAAAAAAACTAACAAACAAACAAACCAACAAAGAAAAAAACAAAGGAAAAAAAAGAACAGTGAGGAATCTGGTCGGTTCCTTACATGACATGTAGGACATAGCCGCTAGTGCTGCTCCCCGATGCATAGCTGTACAGCATATAGCTGCCTTCTGGAATGAGATTTCAAGAAGAGATCCAGAAACAGCCAATACTTCCTACAGAGACAGATAAAGCCAACTAACAGTTGATATCCTTTGCTTCTCCCACAGAGTTGAATTAAATTAGATTATTCAAAACAAACAAGAAAAATGGTACATCACAAGCGCATGCACACAGAATTCACATGATAAAAAAAAAACCAAACCTTTGGACAGCCACGAACAAATGCAGATGCAAAGTTAGTGTAGGCTTCCACTAAGTCAGGCTCCTGGTCGCATATATATGAAGAACTAAGAGCCAGTATCGAAGTTGCAGAAGTAAACTTCTCAAAGGCACTGATGAACAGAGCTCCATATTCTTCTGAATGACCAAATTCTTCAACCACAACAGCAGCTGATAAAGAATGGAATTGCCCAAAATAGAAGACCGTTGATAAGTTTTTTTTGGTAGAACCGTTGATAAGTTAAGAGGAACAAACTGGATCACTTCCACCAAAAATAAAAGAAGCCCATACTAATATCACATGTTAAAAAATGAATACAATCAAAGATGTCATAGACATAAGCCCATACAAAAGCAAGACCGCAGTTAGTTGTAATTTAAAAAAGTCGAGGAATTGAAGCAATCAGGACTTCTATTTCTAAGGTCTTTTTAGGAATATAGAAACCTTGGGTAGTCAACATACTGCACCTGTCAGGGGTACTTGGGCTTAAGACTTCATAAAAGCCCGTAATGAGGAGGGGGTTGGAGCACTTTGGGGCAAGGTTTGAACTTTCGTGACGACTTGGTGTTTAGACCAGGCGAGCACCATCATTCACTGATACCCAAGGCACTGCATTGGAGAGCATTGGATCAACACAATATGTAGGCTATGGAGCATATGGTGCACTTGGTGGTGGCCCGTCCTTTGAAAGAAATGAAGCTTACAGACATGGGAGAGGATATGGGGGGATCATCTGCTACTACTATGTCTGCACATGAATATGGGATGAACTAAAATCATCTTTTGTAGACTCTATCTTTGGATACCCATCACATCCAGTTCAACCATCCTCCTCTTATGGTCTTAGTGATCCATTCCTTGGTCAGGACATCCTCTCATGTTGACGATGGGACCTATAAATGGCCAGTTATAGACTACCAAAATGGATGGGCCCACACCATGTCATAGTTGTCAAGGCGTCGCCTAGGCGTCGCTTAATCGTCGCCTCGGCGTCTGGGCTCCTTCGGAGCGCCTCAAATTGGCGTCGCCTTATTTTTAGGCAATAAGGCGTCCGCTTTTTTTTTTCTTTCTTTTTTAAATCACGAGAAAGATGCCTAATCGAAGGCATATATTGAAATACTTATTAGATTCCGATTGTAAAGTATCTATTGTTTGAACCTATATGCATATGTATAATGACGCTACATGTGATCAAATGTTAAAATAAAAATAAAAACAAACAAAATTGAAAGAGAATAAGTTCTTGACTCAAGTCTCTCACTCTCACTCTCACTCTAATCCCTAATCTCTTTCTCTCTTCCTCTCTTCTTCTCTTCCATTCCCGCAGCAACACTTCGGCAAGCAGTGGCCAGTGACAAGCAACTTCTTCTCTTCCTTTCTTCTTGCGACTTTTTATTTAGGACCTATATGTGTGGTTTGTAGTATGTTGGATGACTTGAGGTAGTCTGATATTAGTTTTTTTATTATATAAGATATGATAGATTTAGAGTAAATGAGATGTACACTAAAAATTTCACTTAAAACGCCCCAACCGCCTCAAAAGCGCCTCGGAGGGCGCCTCGTCGACTCATCGCCTCAATTAGCCTAAACCGCCTTGCATCGCCTCGTCGCCGTGACAACTATGCACCATGTCATAGGATGTGTGTGTTGCACATTGAGAGGAGACACAGATGCAGTGGTATATGGCTCGTGGGATGGATTTATCGAGGAACTCATAATGAAATCAAGTGGAGATCTCAGGCAAAGTTTCTTTTTGCTTCTTTAGTGCGTGGTTAACATCATTTTGTTTGTCATGGAAGGTTGATTGTATTAAACATTTAAAGTACATTGATTACAACTCTATGTATGGATTAAATGTGTCTCAATTAGTAATTAGTACTTTCCATGGATTTTTTTTTATACAAAATATTTCACTAATTATTTTTATAAGGCTTTAAATAAGGTATATGCAAAAGCCCATCTCAAAAATCACTCAAATTAGGGGTGAATCCAGGCGTTGAAACTCATGGAATGTTGATTGTATTAAACATTTAAAGTACATTGATTACAACTCTGTATTTTTCGGTAATGGATTAAATGTCTCTCAATTAGTAGGCTATGAATTATTACTTTTCATTGCTTTTTTTAATACAAAATAGCTGACTCGTGTTTATAAGGCTTTAAATAAGGTGCATGCAAAAACCATGTCAAAAAAACTCAAATTAGGGGCGAATCCAGGAATTGAAACTCCCAGGGAAAATTCCCTGGTTTAGGCCCATCTCACCAAGATCTCAGCCATATCTCTGTTTTTACTTTTGCCAAAACCGGCCTCAAAACTGAGATTTTGAACTTTGGCTTAAGTAAAGAGTGAATATAATCAAAGCTGTCGGTGAAAATGTTTCTTCAGAAGACCATGAGTGTTCAATTTATCTTCTTATGATTGTGGAAATTGTTTTTGTGATGTCTTCTTATTGTATTCCGTTTTTGTGAGCTCACCCCATTTAACTTATAAAGGATTGAGATGGAGGTTAACTTTTATAGGGAGTTCGAGAGCGACTCAAAGACTCAGTTTTGTTTTGTTAATTATCATTTTATTACATTAGATTGACGTGTTAAGAGCAGCTGAGATGTAAACTATAATCAACTGAATTTAAGAAATTTTGTTTTAATTGGGACAACGTATTAAATTGCCACTAGCTGGAGTTGTCTGAGATATAAGGTTTTTAATTGAATAGTTGAGTTAGAGACTTGAGTTTGATATTTTCATTTTGATGTTTGTGTTTGGTTTTAGCAACTGTCTGATCAACTTCCATGCGGGTGAACCCTTACCTTTATCCAGGTGGGATTGTGACAAGGCTGCCCCTAATCAAAGAATGAAGAAGTGCACCCAGCTAGAATGAAAGAGCTCTTGGTTTTGGAACATCTCCCACTTCATCTTCGGGTAGAACATATGGACCAAACAAAGACGTGCCTCTGCTTTAGCAAATGGGTATGAATGAACTAAT
Source organism: Hakea prostrata (assembly GCF_041222555.1). Classification (NCBI taxonomy): domain Eukaryota; kingdom Viridiplantae; phylum Streptophyta; class Magnoliopsida; order Proteales; family Proteaceae; genus Hakea; species Hakea prostrata. The sequence goes on from NC_142607.1 coordinate 1,343,971, forward strand.
TCAGCACTTAGTCACTTACCATGATAAAAGATTCTGGTGATTTACCAAGCTCTAATAATTCTAAGATTTCCAAAGAGGCATTCTTTTTTTGTTTATTGGGTTGCTTCACGTGCATGCAGACGAGCACCGACGTAACAGCAAGGAACTATGATTGACCAACAGAGTAACATTTAGCTACAGTCACATGCAGAAGAATGTAGTAATGATTTGAGGTTTTCTTTTTCTGAGGTCTTGATTACCCTGGTGATATCTTGGATATCTTGGTCAGATCTCAGCAAGCTCTAGATATATCTGGGACTTTCACCAAAAAAAAAAAAAAAAAAGATATATCTGGGACTTTTACTGTAATGACAGTCTTCCTACTCACATGCTTCACTGCATCTCACAGCAAAGGGGCTTTTAATCTCATGGAATTAACAAGCAAGGCAGTAGGGCCCCCTTGTCACCCGGGGGAAACTTTGTGTGGTTTGGAAAGAGTATCTCCCATCATTATTTCACAGTTTGGCGTGTCTTCTCAAATTGCCTCTCAAGTCCCAACTCAAGTCTTTCCTCAGTCATCAGCATATGAACGCCTCCTATACTGTAATATTGATAGGACCACTCTTGAAGACTTCAACCACCTCTTCTTTGCCTGTCCTCTAGCTGTTCTATCTGGAAGGGTGTCCTTGCAAAGTACTGGCCTCAGCCCTGAAGAATTCTCCCTAATGATAGAGAATGTATCCGGGTAGACCTGGATTTTGCGTCATCCACTGCTGACTTTGGAAAGCTTGCTTTTAAGTGCCACTATAAATCATGTTTGGATGGGCCAGAATTTCAGGAAATAGACCACCAACTCTAAACCTCTTCATCAGATTCAAAACTCCATTGCTTTTAAATCAAGTAAAGCTGCTATCCTCCCCCACAACTTGTAATTCCCCCAGGAACAGGCAAATCCTCTCAGAATCTCGGGGGGGGGGGGGGGGAGAGAAGCAGAAAAGGAAAGAAAAAACCACCTCTCTCTGTTTGAAGCAATCTTCTTTGGGTCTTTTGTCATTTCCCCCTTTTGGGGGTTTTGTACAGCTCCTATTTCTGTTTGTTTCATTTACTCGTTCACCCAAAAAAGGAAGAAAAAAAATCAATGCTTGAATAAAAAAATCTTGTAGAGTTGTTTAGTCCCTTATCTTTAATTATAGAACAAAAAAAATAACAGAAACAGGGAACCCCATGCATATGCTATGGAAAGTCCCATTAGAACTCAACTCCTGAAACTAGAAAGCCTATTGAAATTCTAATAAAATAGAAACAAACTTCTAAGTTCGTGTAGGCCACAAACCCCTGATACTTGAGCTTATAGAATGGGTCAAGAATTCATGAATGCAAAGCTGATCACCCGTATTAATGCATTTGGATATTAAAGTAAGTCTACTGGTCCATTCTTGGTCAAGTCTGACCCAATGATGATCAACCAAAGCCTGTCTGATTAGTGGCTCATATTGTGGAAAGTGGACACCAAGCACACTGCTAATCTAGAGGAATAACTTGACATCACTTTCTCAAGAAACAATGAATGATTTTCACAGGAAACCTGTCCACAAAAATCTCAATTAATTTATCACCTAGATGTGAAGAAACAGATTAATGACTACGGGTAAGTGTTCTTACAGATAGAAAGACAGTCAGCAGAAGAAGCCTATAAATTTGCTTGCAGATGCTCACTGTATGCAAATCTAATTGTTCATCTCATCCCACAATAAAAGTATAAAACAAAAGGTTAAAATATCCTCAAAATTATAAAACAATATCGTACCTGCTCTGACAAAGCATTCTTGGTTTTGGAATGTCACAAAGTTTGAAGATAGGTAATCTAGTACTTTCGGCAAAAGCATTAGGAAGTGCTGGCCTGAAACAAACAAGTTTCACAATTATATGCCAGGCAAGCAGATTTGGAAAAACCTCAAAAAGTACCAATACCTGAAGATTGAACTGCTTGTGAAAGAGCTCTGCAAGCTGCTGTTGACAGACTAGAACTCTCCATGTGTACAGACCTCAATATCTTCTCTAAAATTGGCCAAAAAACCGCCAGCAGAGCACAAACAGTATCATCTTCAACAGGACCAGATGAGGAACAGACTGCAATATTACTTAATGCAGTTCCCATTCTGAAACCATCAGAATAGAAGCCAAACCAGAATTAAATGTATACAAATTAGCTCATTAGCAGTAAAGTGAGTTAACATATTGACTCAGAATATGGCAGAAAGACACCTTGACTATGGTACAAGTAAATAGACAGTCTTTTAAGAAAAAAGGCTACTTCTTAAGCACATACAAAGTTTCATTGCAATGTTTCACAGGAGGCATACCTAGATGTTCAAGCATGGAAAGAAGTTTCAAGAACATACTATGAATAGAGATCATATTTGACCAAATGTTGAGAAGTACAACATAGAAGATTTCAACGTACCATACCTAGGGGAAAACTAGGGCTTAGAAAATGCAACAAATAGCTGCATTACATGCTACAAATAAAATAATTATGTTCAAAGATAACAAAGTAGCATGTTGAAAAGAAAAGTTTTCAATTTTGGGTAGACTCTGAGCACCTCCCACATATCAAAAAACAATTTTTATATTTCTTTGAGAGATAATTATAGAGTCATCTAAATTATGATCTTCAGCTAAAAGCTGTTTGGACAGCTTCAAACATAAGCATAAAAGAGTTTTAGCAAACCAGGAAACAAACCTGTGAAGTCCCTTTGCAGCAGAGTTCACAACTTGTGCATAAGTGGCAGGATTCTGCCTCAGAGAATGCTCCCGCTCTAAATTGATCTAGATGAGAAAACATAATGTCCACATGTAAGCATCACTATCAAACATAGAGTTAGTACAAATCACACAACAACTGTATGTGCCCCTCCCCCAAAATAACTGCTAAACAACATTCTGATGCTAGGGTTTATAGCTTCAGAAAAAGCACGCCACCCTTCCACTCTACAATGGGAGCTCACAGCTCTTTTAGCTTTTTGCAGGACATCCAAACCCCTTTTCATGCACTAAATCAGTTTGATAATAAGCAAATTACATATTACAACTAATGCCTATGCAAAGAGAGCAGAATGGGGATAGACGATGCAAGACACATGCACACACGTCATATCGAAGAATACGATAACAGGTTATCAAGAAAAGAATATCCCAGAAACCTATAAAATAAATGATGTGCAGAAGGTCATGAAATCTGTACCATCCAACAAGTGGGTACAAGCATGGTGCATTATATCACATATACTTGTTATCTTCATTGTTAGAAACCAAGATTCATGGTAACCACACTGTCATTATCAACATCATACAAATATTATCAGAGGAAGAACAGAACTTTTACCAGTTTCCCTATGGCCTCATAACTTGAAGAAAGAAGTCTCGCCAAAGAGGTGTTCCTCAACTCTTTGTTTGGAATGGATCCAAGGATCATAGTTATTGCACACACAACTTCTTCATCCTCTTCCAAAGGCAAGTGCCTCTTCTCCAAACCCTCAAGAACCACATATTTGTCAGAACTACATGCTCATCCAAAAAAAAATAGAGACTCCAAAGAAAACAAGAAGAGAATCACTATATAGAGTACGATATTCTGGAATCACCATAAAAGCCAAACAAGGGCAATAAACTCAAATTATAATTGATTGAGCGATGACATTTATTTAATTTATGACCCTATTTCTCTTCAGTATGGGTTAAGTTCATGTTTATCTGCGACAGCATAAATAAAGGATTTATTTTATTTTATTTTATTTATGACCTCTAGTACTCATTAATATTAATCAATACCAATAAATGAACACAGAGGTGAGAGTGTATCCATTATTTGTTGGGATAAACTGTTTACAGTTGTTTATGAAGTTGGTGTTTAACAAACATATGCTAGATAAAATCTTTTTACGTGAATAAATAATTAATAATGAAGCCGCAGAAGGTTTTTTTTTTTTTGGTTTGAGGGGGGGGGGAACTTGAGAAGGGATACCAACCAAAGTAAAGGAGCATAAAGAAACAAACTCAACCCTAAAGCAACAACAATAAGGCAGAATCGCTACCCCAAGAAACAACAATATGCTTGTTCTTTGGGAGTCTAATAATATAATAACATGATAGGTTATATGGTATTGAATAAATAAAAAAAGGGATAATTACTGTTGCCCCCCTGTACTTTGATTTCATTACTACTTTAACCCTTGTACTTTTTAAAATTACTAATCCAACCTTAACTTTGTCTACAATTACTAATGTCCCCCTACCATTCTCTGTTAGTTTACTGATGATGTGACATTGATATATTTTATCAAAATCCCAAAAACAACCTTGGAGTAATCCCTTTACTTATCTACTCTTTTGTCAAGTTATAATACTATTCTTAATTAACTATGGGAAAAAATAAACCTTAAATCCATTTTATTCTCTAAAAAGAAACCACCAAATAAACGAAAGAAGTGACTTTACTTCTCTAAAAAGAAACCACCAAATAAAGGAAAGATGTGATTGAATAGAACTCAAAATAGAAACTAAAGATGAGGAAAGATGAAATTTAATTCAAAGTTGGAAGTTGAAAATCACCTAAGATACGCTAACCATTGTGCATGTTACCAAATTTCCTACCAATTAACATCTTATATGCTAATTTGTTTGTAAAATTTCATCATTGTGATTGTGGAAAATTTAAGTCGAGCTTGAGAGTTTCAACAACCATAAGCGTGTGGTCCAACCAATTCTTGAATTAAAATTCTCCAAAGAAAACAAAAACAAAAATCATTTATGGACAACTTTTCCATTGAAGATGGACCATACCTGAAAATCCATGTGATTTAAAGTCTTTTAGTGGCAATAGTAAGAACGTGATTAACAAGTATAACACTGCAACAAAGATCATTATTGTTTTGTTCTTTTGTGTAAATTCCAAGAATTATAACACACACAGAGAGATTCATCTCTTTTCTCCTAAATCATTGCTCTTGCCGTTTGAACTTAAATTTATATTGCAAAACAGTTCGTCTTCACCATGATGCACATTTTTATGGAGTTAAGGACAAAGATGCACGATCCCAAGAGATAATTCTTTCACAAATTTTCTTGATCTAGATCTTCATCACAATTTAAATGCAAACGATTGGTACTCTTTCAAATCTAAAATTGATTCTAAAATATAAGATTTTAAGGATATAATTGGCATTCAATATGGTTTTCTATAAATGAGGATACTGTCATCTTTTTGACTTCTTAATTTTAATGAAGGGTAAAATAGACATTACATATTCAACGTTAATAGCCACATAACACCATTGAAGTGAGGGGGACAATAGTAATTTCATAGAGAACAAGGTTTGATTAGTAATAAACCCAAAATACAGGGGGGTAATAGTAATTATACCAAAATTTCTGCCATATCTCAGTTTCGTGGCTGGCCAAAATTGGCCTCGAACCCAAGATTTCAAACCTTGGTCTAAGTTAGATAAGGAGGCTGCTCTTTTATTTCCATTTGAATGAAATAGAAGGTTTAGTTATCAAGTGGAGTTGGCCGGGATGGGAGACCATGCATCATATTTAAATGTTTAAAAGATGTAATTTTTAATATTATGCATGAAATATACATTTGGTATGAAAATGTCACCACATAGCCTTTCCAGTGCGTTTCTCAAAAGATGTAACAAATGTTCAAAAAAATGTTAAATTGAGACAAAGTTTCTCTAATACCGAGTTTTGAAGATGTCTGCAATTTCTCTCAAAGCTGATGTGTGCAAGAAGGGGGAGCTACCAACATTCCTTACTTCCGTTGAAGGGAATGCTTCAATTCTTCTATTGGCACCTTTCTCTTCTTTGTGTTCCTTCCCTCCCCTTTCTACAGATCTTGATAGCCTCTGGTTTGTTTGGGGGTGTTTTCAATCCCTTTTTTGGTGCTTGTGAGCCAACATGCCTTCCTCATCTTTCTCCACCTTTGCCATCTCCTTCCACTGGAAGTAACCCAGCCATCCATTGTCTCTCCTGATTTGTGGCTAAAGCCCAATTCTTTCTCTTGTGTTTGCAATAACGTTTGCGCATTTCCCAAATGCTCTTATGGTTCTCTCTCTACTGTGAAGATGGTCTTAGCTTTATACATGTGTTCCCTTTCGAATGGGATCCTCCTTAATGTTTGAATAGTTATCAGTCCAGTCACTCTTGGTCTCAATCTTTTGGTCTCGGGCTCTCTTTGTACTTTGTTAATTCTCTGTGGTTCTTTGCTTGCGGCCTTTTGGCGTGGTTGGGTTTAGTCATTGCTCTTTGTCCCCCTTCCTCCTTTTGGTTAACGAATTTTTCACTCATCAAAGAAAAAAAAGAAAAGAAAAAGAAATGAGTCCAGTCACTCTTCTTGTTAATATAGGAAGGTTCCGAAGGTTCCCCCCTCCTTGATTGTCTAGAAGCCAATGCCGGTTGTCGGCAATCGACACAACCCTCTTCCTTGGAGTTTAACTAGTTTGTACTATGATTTCATGGTTGTTCTAAGGAAGAACCGATTGAGGGAGATCTGGGTTGTATGGTCAATTTGGGTCGATTTAGTTGATTTACTTTCCTTTTTTGTTCTTTCCTTGTCGAGGGTAGATTTGCAAGGATATTTCAGGATCTTATTTTTTCTTGTAAGATTCCCATAGCGGGAAGATTTGATTTGTTCTGTACTTGGTAAGTTTTGAGTCTAAATGAAGCTCTTGATGTGTCCTTCAGACACAAGTCAAGATTCATTCAATTCTTTATACATGCCATCAGAGCCAGTTCTGATCCATCATTGCTGCCGACCTCTCTCACCTTTCTTCCTCCAGCAGGACTCACTTTCACCTTTCCATCCATTTTTATCACTTAAAAAAAACCCCACCTATGATGGCCTAAAAAAAGTTCTGCCTGGTTCTAGGACTGCCACCACTCACATGCTTCTTTTTTCCTCTATCGCCACCTTGTTTTCTCCTTCCCAATAACTTTTTTCCCCTTGTGACAACTCTGGAGTAGTTGCCTGAACCTAGAGACCACTCTAAGGGCTGTCACTGCCCTTTAAACCATCACCATACAATACAATTGCTTTTTGGAGCTCCACCACACCTCTGCGAGTCTCCAAGGAGTGTCAACCTATTTTTTGACCTTCCATTAGCTCCTACCTTCTTTTTCAGCCTTTTCAGACCTGCAATAGCTCCTAGAAGGAACGCAAGACTCCTGTGATCCATCTAGGCTTATTGCCTAGCCCATCTTGATGCTGGGAGTGTCGTAAAGCCATCGATCTCTCTTACAAGTGCTTGTAGGACCTTCGCAGCTTGTTTTTCATGTTCTGAATATCTTTTTTTCCTCTCAAAAAATTCTGTTTATGACTTATTTGAGGTAGGGAGTACTTTTCTTCTTCTCCAAATTTTTTCCTTTAGTCCTTGACCTCTTTTTCATTCCTGCAATAGTTGATACTATCTCCTCCGCCTCTTTTAGCACATTTGGCATGAAGGATCCTCCCATTTTCTCTGTTTTACGTGATTGTGATTCTTCTCCCTTTCAAATGACCATTGTTAAGCTTAATGGGACAATTATCTTCATTGGTCCCGTTATGTTTCTCTTGTGGTTGGTGCTTATAGTTTAATTGCCTTCTCCATGGACCCTCAAGCCTTTTTCATCTGGTAGACTGGTATAGCTCAAGATAAGTGGGTAACAAATGAGTGCTTGGTATGAGATTTCTCCTTCATTCCATTGAACCAAGTATTGCAGAGAGTAACCTTCTTCTTTCTGATGCTATGACAATTTGGAAAGGAAACATATTCCACAATTGGTAATGATGCTCAATGCTTTGAGATTCGAAATAAGATTCATCGGTTACAACGAAAGGGGTTTACCTAGTCTCTGTACATAAACTCTTCAAGCCTATTATCATAGCCATGACTTCTATGACTGTTTTACTCCATCTTGTGCTGCAGATTTTGCTACTTATCAGAAATGGGAAGGCAAGCTTAGAGTGTATGATTTTCTGGCATGGTTGAGTACTGAGTATGATCAAATTTGAGCATATATTCTTTCCCGAGAGCCTTTTCCTTCTCTAGAGCAAGCCTATGCTATGGTTGATACTGAGGATAGTAGGTGGACAACTATGGTACACACTAAAACATCTGACAAGTTTGCATTAGTGGCTGGTTTTGGCAGCAATAAATCTAGTTCTCATGATTCTCGTGCTCTAGTGAAGTGTAAGTACCGAGGAAAAGAGCGCAATACAAAAGATAAGTGTTGGAAGCTATGTCCACGACTAGCAAATTCTTGTGGAGGAGGGAGGAATGGAAATAGGGGTAGCAATCAAGCATTTGCAAACCAAGCTAGTTTTGACACCCTGAGTACTCTGACACCCTTTTCCTCAAATGAGCTCCAACACCTTCGCCAGTTGATGTCCAACCGTGACATGTCTTCTCTAGCACCGACTTCTAGCGTGAGTGTAGCTTCTGCAATTGTTCTCTCCACAGGCTTAGTAATGTAATCTGGCTCTAGCATTACGGGTAATTGGGTAATTTCACTAGAATTAGGGTTAGCCTAGGAAAGTCCAGCAAAGGTGTAAGGCTGAAACAGAAGTTCTGGGGCTTATTCTAAGGCTCAAACAATGGCTGGACTTGGGGATTCAGCTCTGGAATTGATCTATTTAGGTTTTAAAAATTCTGCAGAAAACTCCACAAAGAAGATGAATTGCAGAAATTTTAAGGTTAGGGTCGGAAGGGCCGTCTTGGGGATTCAGCTCTGGAATTGATCTATTTAGGTTTTAAAAATTCTGCAGAAAACTCCACAAAGAAGATGAATTGCAGAAATTTTAAGGTTAGGGTCGGAAGGGCCGTCTTGGGTAAATAACTGTAGAAATAGACTTTACAGCTTTGGGCGATTTAGGGGAGGAGGAAAGGGTCTAATGGGAATGGGGATCAAGATGCACTAGGGGGGAGGGACACAGGGAATGAGGAGGGGTAAGGGGAGGGCTATGGTTGGCTTGAGGGAGAGAGTATGGAGCTGTACTTACTTGTAAGGAAACAAGGCTCTATGGAACTGCAGTTTGAATGCTTGAAGTAGAAGATGAAGAACTAGAATTGAAGAATCAAAACATGAACCCAGTCATAAGTCACCCCAAGGGATCCCACGACTCTTACAATCAATATCTTCAATAAACTTTATTCATCAAATCAAGCCAATTGATTTCATTGACTCTAGGCTATTTATAGCCTTCATAACCCAAACTGACTCAAGTTGGGATTCTTTTAACTGATAGGGATCCAACTTAGAGTCTAAGCAAATAAAGATGTACTAAATAAGGACTCAAATAGGAAACAACTCTAAAAGATAAAATGCCTTTGGATAAGGAACCAAATCACAACCAATTAACAAATATTATCACAACCAGCTAACTCCAACTCACCGATTCATAAATAACACAAAATTGACTAACCAAAATAAAAATATAAAATTAGATCCCTAATCCTCAGATTGAGGGGAGTAAAACTAAACCCATATTCAGCCCTAAAAGTGCTGGGGAAAATGGAGAAAAAATACCCCTCAGGTATTCTGCCAACTTTAGGAGACTTCTTTGGGTCTAGTTTTGGGGCCCAATTTTAGGAGGTTCAATCTAGGTTATATCACTCATCTTCCTTGTTTCACACTATTCATTTGTTCCTTTTGCTCAGGATGTTCAAATGGCTGAGGGGTCTCTTTCCCCTATCTTTGAGAAGGGATCTAGTAACTGTTTGCTTTTTCTTACTCTATCTTCTGTTTTGTATGTTTCAAAAATTTTGGCTAATCTTTTATCTATGAGTATACCTTATTCGTGATATGAACTACAAAATAACTTTTTTTCCTTCTCACTGTGTGTTTCAAGACCTAGAAATGGGGCGTAAAATTGGCAATGGTAGACAAAAAGGGGGGCTCTACTAGTTGGACGGGTCTTTAACAACTCTTTTTACGGCCACTAGTTCCACTTCTCTTGCTCTTTTTACTTTATCGTAGTGGCAGCATCGTCTTGGCCATTGTTCCCTATTGTTTTGTGTAAGTAATTCCAGGATTTTATTAGAAGATGTAATTTGAATGAACTTTATTGCAAGGCCAGCATTTTAGCCAAATAGACTCGGCATGTTCATTAGACTATCGTAGTAAAGTTCCTTTTTCCATTGTTAAATTTGATGTATGGGGTCCTTCTCGGACAATGTCTTTGCTTGGCCATAGGTGGTTTGTTATGTTTATTAAATGTTGCACTTGGACCAGGTGGGTCTACTTCATCAAAAGAGTGATATTTCTCATGTTTCCATAGTTTTCATGATATGGTTAGGACACAGTTTGGGGCCACAATCAAATCCTTCATAGAGATAATAGGAAATGAGGACTTGGGAGGTCAATCCCTTCTTACCTAGTTGACCATGACATCATAAACCAGACCAGTTGCGTTGACACTTGACACTTCGCCTCAAAATGGGGCTTGCCAAATGCAAAAATAGACATCTACTTGAGGTAGCACGTTGCCAAATGTTTACTACGCATATGCCTCGGTTTTGGGGTGATGCGATCTTACAACTTATTTGATTAACCAAATGCCTTCCCGAGTATTGCATCAGCGTTGCTCTCTTATGTTTTTGGGGACAACCATCATACAAAATTCAATTGAAACCATCGAATATTCGATCGAAATTTTGCACTTTGAGAGCCTCGAAACAAAACCATGGGGGAGTGAAAAAGAGTCCCAGGTTTTTATCGAAACCCGGGAAATTTCGACAAAACCATGCAAAACTGGGAAATTTCCCCCAACTGGGTTGAAATCTAGTTTTACCCAACTAGACCAGCCTGTTCATGAGAAAAAATTCAAGGAAAACCTAGAAAATTTTGGGAAAACCGAGGACATTTCGTGGAAACTTGGGACTTTTTCCTGCAAGTTTTGAGGTTTCCCCAAATTTTTGTTCTTTTTTTTTTCATTCAAGTTTTGTGGTTTCCCCAAATACCACGCCCAATACCCCTCCATTAGGACTTGCCTATCCAAATAATGTATTCCCTCTAACTGGTTATCCTAGTCATGTCGATGACCAGACTTATAAAGCTGCAGTTGTTGATTCCCCTGACAACTATAGGCATAACATGTCATGGGCTGTTTATGTTCGTTGGTTGAAGGACAGAATGTTACAGGCACAATACTACTCGGCTCACGGGATGGATCCACCAAGGAACTCCTCTTGGCACTGAGTTGTACTTCCCTTTTATTGTCAATTACTTTGTATTTGATGTTCTGAATTTAGAAGTTATATATTGAATGTTATGTACTTACGTAGATACGTTTATAGTGTACTTCCTGGAAACCTCTACATTGATATTATGTATATTGAATGACATCAATATTGATATTTTTAGCAACATACATGTGTCAATGTGTTCTTTATAGTCTAATTAGCTTAAATGTAGAGTCTCACCCAAAATACTCCCTAAAACATGTCGAAACTTGCACGAAATTTCCTAGGTTTCCTTGAGATTTTCCAAGTTTCCATCTAAGTTCCCATTTTCACTTGGTCAAAAACTTGAGTTTCCCTCGAATTTTTTTTCTATGGTCAACACTTGGAAACGAGGAAGCTTGTTGATGCCCTTTGACAACTTTAGAGGAGGAGCACGACCTCCTCTCCTTCTTCCTCAGTTAGCACCTGTTCCGCATGATAGATAAGAGCCATGGCCATAACCAGCAAACATTGCTGCATTCTCATTCTCCTTGCTTCCTTGAGTGCATTTATTTCCACTAATATGTAATAATCTGTAGAAGGCATCACTCAAAGTGGGAATTGTTCAAAATGTTAAAATTTGACTTTCACCTGTAGAAAATTCAGAATCCAGACCAGCCAAGAATTTTGAAACATAGAATTCAACTTTCTGTGTCCTAAAAGTTTCAAGATTAGTGGTGAGTGGCTGATGTTGCTGCAATTCATCAACTAAGCCCTTAAATCCACTATAATACTCCACCAATGAGCGGTCACTCTGAGAATAATTAAACATCTGATCATATGAGTTATAAACACACAAAATATTTTTTTTCTTAACCAAAGGAATCACACAAGTCCCCTCAGATTTGGTTGGATGTGTCATAAACATATTGTTATTTGCACTAGAAGAATCAACACTATTCCAAATCCATACCTTAAACACATCTTCACCAATCCACATTTCTTGTGCCAAAATTGAGGCTACTACCTTCGAATGAACAGTGAGACAATCTTCCCTTAAGTACTTCGGTTTTCTTTGGGAATGGATTAATGAGTACATCACCTTCACCCAAAGAAAATAGTTTTCAGCTCCTTTCAACTTAAAACTTGTGATTTGGAATGGTATACTTTCCACCATGTCTTCAAAGGATAAGCCATGGTCGAGGCTTATAATCACAATACTAGTTACAAACAGTACCAATGATCACAAACATAGAAGACCCAAATCCAATTGTCTTCTTTGAAACTAATTCATTTTGAACATTACAATTACTTTGGCAGCTTGAGGCTGCTGCTGCCACACATGAAAGAAGAAAAAAAAACCCAAAGCTTAATCGCAGATGACTCACGCTGTCAGTAGAGTGGCTCTGATACCATGTAACAAAAACAGGAACTTCTACTGAGGTGCAGCCACGGAAGAGAAAAGAGAAGCAACAGAGAAGGAGAGAAAAGAATGAGAAGAAGAAGAGACAACTCCAGTAGTTCAGCCTCTCCCCTCCAGATTACTTTATTCATACTAGATTGATACAAGCTTAAAACCAGATCTCAATATTGGTGGGATTCTCTCCTAATTTTAGATGCATCACAATATAAAATCGAATCTTCTAAAGATCTAAAACTGTCGCAAAAAAGGAAAGACAATACATAGCCAAATCTGCCAGAAAATATGCAACAGAATCTAACCTATCCTATTCTGTAAAATCCAAACTTTCCTATTTTGTAACCAGATGTGCCAGCTTGATTACCACAATCTAGACTTTACTAGCTTCTCAAATATGAATCGCAACAGTATCCTAATAAAATATATTTAAAGGAAAAAAAAAAAAAAAGCAAATCCTAATTTAAATCAAAATCCAAAACAATATCCTAACCAAAGTCGAACTCATTCATACATAGGAATAATAAAACAAGTATAACACTAAATTAAATCTGGAAAAAAAATTTAATTAAATCCAACTCTGGTTTGACCAAACCCCATAGGACTGGTTCTTTTCGGTTGGACCAGAAGCGATTGAACCAGTCTAATACTGCATCCGTTAGCTCCCCATTGCCACCACTTCGGTGATAGCAAATGGTATCTGGCTTGAGCCTTGGCAGCCCTCAAGTATTCTTTTCAATCTTGTTTGTGCTCGCACTATTTATGGCTCTCATATCCCGAAGGCTGCCCCTCACTCCTTCAATCCAAAAATCACCAAAGTCTATTTTTCTTATTATTTCTCTTATATAGCTTCTTGACTGAATCCTAATAACCATGAGTATAATTACTTAACTCAGTGACTTGAGTTCAACTGCATTGACATATTTGGCTATCAGAATCTTTGAAATTATTTAATTTCAAATAAAAATAGAAAAAAAAGGAGCAAGTTGAATTACTAAAGCAGTCATAGAAAGTCACCTCCCCTATCCAGATTAAAATTTCTAAATTTGAAGGTTCATGAATAACTCCAGTAGCATCTTCACAGACTTTACGCAATGCAGTAGCACAAGCATTTGAGGCTGAAGGCTCTCTTATCCCTGCAGCAAAAAATAATCTGCAAGTAGCAAAACAGTACATAAGGGACGCAGTAAACATCAGTATCATAAGAAATAACAATATCCATTTAGCCTTCGGAATATAAAAGCAACTACGATAGAAAATCAATTGCAATATATCAGCTATAAGAAAGTATGCTAAGATTCTTACAGTAAGGGTCTAATGTTACTTTGAAAAGCAGATATCCACTTGGAATAGGAACCAACAACATCAGCAATTGATCTGTAAACCTAAACAAACAATCATCAACATGAGTCAATTAACCCACTAGAAATAAGCAGAGGCAGAACTTGTATGCTATGGAAAGAACTGCTCTGGAAAAGTCAAAAAAATGATGTGGAAAAAACTGCTAAGGAAAAGTCCAAAAAAAAAAAAAAAAAAAAAAAAAAGAAAAAGGAAGAATGCCTACATACAATGCATATGAACCCCTTAAGCTCATCTGATGCTCTACTTGACAGAATTGTCACCAACCGCATGACAACAGAGAAATCAAACATCTGCCCATCCTTCAGAATTATTTCTGCAACCTGAAATATGTACAAGAATATGGTTACAAATAAAATTATGAACCATCAGTTAAGGTGCACAAAAAATTTCAATGATCATACAGCTTATAAATTACAGAATGGAACATTAAAAACAATTATTATATTCTCTTACAGGTAGCTGATCCCATTTAATTGGGAGAAGGCCTGTTGTTGATGTTGTTGTTTTACAGGATTCCAAGAGGTTATGGAGGGGCAGGAGAAGAAAAAGACAAGGAAAGACCAAGCATGGACTTCCAGGTTGGCCACATTGGTAAGCAAAAATCTGCATTTCAAAGTAAGGAACTTTGAGAATGATCAAAAACCTTGACTTTCCTGCTCAAGGAACAGCATGGGATTGAAATCACAACAAGAAAAAAGCAGGCAAAAACTATGATACAAAACCTTCTATCATCAGGAAGTCTATATAGCTGCTGCTACCTGACATAAAGAAAGGCCACCAACAATGTACAACAGACCACTTACAGAATATGTACACAAGGGTTTAGAGAGTGAAGTGATTCACACAATTGGTGACAGTGGTGTGACAGGAAACGAAGACAGGAGTTTACATAGTGGGATGGCATTGCAAATGATTTGGATGCTAGGAAGGGTGGAAGCAGGTGGGTACAATGGCAATGAGGATTGATGGAAAGCACAGGCAGTGAGGATACTGGGATGAAGAACACAGGAGGAGCTAAGGATGGTGAGATGATGATCGACCTGTTGGTGCAGTCAAATTTTAATGGCTGACACCTGAACACAGGAACCACACATTGTTTACAGAAGCTGGTTCTTCGGTATGTTTTCTTCCTTTTGTCCACCATCTTGCATCTTCTACAGTTAACTTAGCTGATGGTTCTTTAGCTAGAATTAACTGGTACAGGCAATAACCAAGCCACTCGTTTGTCCTCAACTTCTGTTCTCTACTTGCCAGAGTTTCCTTTTAACCTTATGCAGTGAATAAGTTTGCCAAAACTATTGTTGCTTGGAACAAGTCTATTACTTGGGTCATCCATCATTGCAAAGTTTAAGGTTTTTAGATTCTTGTTTACAGTCTATTGCTGGTTAAAATTGTGAATCATGCCAGTTTGGGAAGCTTCACAATGCAAGCAATCTTCCTAAACCAATGGTCTGACCCAACCAATTCTTTTTAGTCCATTCAGATGCATGGGGTCCTTGTCCAATTGTTTCACTGGGTTTTTTCTTCTTCTTCTTCTTTTGTTTTTTAAAGTAATATTCTAGATTTGGTTTTATTTAATGAAAAAACTTTCAAAATCAGTCTCTATCTTTTGTGCTTTACTGAATAAGGTTAAGACTCATTTTAACTCCCAAACCTCGCCAAGATATCTCTCTTCTTCCAAATAGCGAGACAAGATGATGTGTGAGACAAGCCAATGAGCTTAGCATGTAGGGTCTAAATTCTCGACTCTCAAGTTGTAACTTCAATGATTGCATCATCATTTGAAGTTTTGAACTTTGCAATTTGAACTATGAACATGTGTAATGTATTAGACTTGTTCAAATGAATTTTGAGCACTAATGCAGGAGTGCATGATGTGTATTACAAGCCAGCCTAAGGTTTCAGTTTAGCATAGTCACATCCCACTTCGGGTCAATTCACATATACACCATCTTATTATAAATCTAAGGTCACTGATGTGTTTAGAAAGGCTAGAATAGGCTGGAGGTTTCAAAGCAAAATGACCCTAATACCCCTCAAGTTGAAGGTTCGAGTTGGGGGGGAAATTCTACCAACTCAACAAGATTTTGCTGAGATCTCGAGCCAACAATCTTTTTAAGTTGGCGAGATGGGCCTCGAGATCAGGATCTTGAACTGTGCCCACAACAAATTGCAGTGGCTGAAATGGAGGGCAAACTGTCTCTTTTGTTTGAAATGAAGGTGACAAAACTTTTGCCTGATTTTGTTTCAATTGCACATTACCCCATATTCACTTTGTTTTACATGATAGTATACTTCATTCTTTGTTACCTTCTAATAATTTAGTAATGTTGATAGTGGTTGTTTCCAGTGGCGGAGGGGGCCATCCCCCCCCCCCCCCCGGATTTTTTGAAAATTTAAACATCCCTATTATTTTTCCTTATTTCTCTCACTTTACATGTGAAATACCACTATTTGGCCCCCCTCCAAAAGTTAAAAATAAAAGGAATAAAAGGTTAAATTTTAATTAAAAACTAACTGACGATCCATGAATTTCTCCCTATATATTCTCTCATATTTTCATTCCTATTTATTCTCTCATGAATCTACTCTTTTATACCTATTTTTTCTCTTTTTCTTTTCTTTCTCACACGTCTCACAAAATATTGGAGTAGTTAGCAGACATTGGAATTTTCCTAAATCTTCTCCACAGTTATCAGGTAATCACTCTCTCTTTTTCAAATTATTCCTCTCTCTCTCACACACTCACGATTTTTCTAGTATTTTTTTTCATAAATCATAATTTTTTTTTTAATTTCGTTGTTCTTTCTTTCCTTGTTCGTAATCATTTAATTTTATTTTGAATCCCAAAACTTTCTCATAAAGTTTGGAATCCTATTAATAGCAATTTAAATTTTAAGTTTTATTAGTTGGATGCTTAAATTTCTGCTATTAATATTATTATATCTAATCATAATCATTGATTTTTTTAATTAATTTATGATAAATTAAGTGTTTATCCCATATTTAGTTAATAGACTTCAAATCTATCTTTTTTCTTATAATTTCTCCCACAATTTCTTTTTCGCCTTTTTCTTTCATGATTTTTTAAAGTTTTTCTCCCACAATTTTAGCCCTACTTTATTTTAATATATTTTTTATAATTTACTTATAATTGTGTTATCCATATTTTAATCCTCCTATTAATTTACCTAAATTTTTACTGTGGACCCCACGTTAAAATATAATAAAAGATTTTGAGATGGGACCCACAGTGGGTCCCGCATTGGCCCACGAATATTCGCCCCCCCCCCAATATTCAATCCTGGCTCCGCCCCTTTTTGCTTCTTTTGTGATCATTGTTCTGGTGCTTCTACGTTGGATCCTAAAGGTCCTAAATGCAATTTGTTGGCTACTTTAGTACCTAGAAGGGTTATTGAAATTTTGTCACAACTATTTTTTCTTCTTTGAGTCTATCCCTAATGCTGATCCTAGGGTTGTTTCTGGTTGGACAATGATCTTCTTCTATATATTGTTCACCATTCTGCCTTGCAGGTTTATCCACCACTGCCACCGCCACTGCCTACCATGTGCCCCACTCTTATGATCTTATCCCATAACTTCCATTTTTGCTTGACTTAGATAAAAATATTCAAGGGAAACTCAAGTTTCGACCAAGTGAAAATGTCATCTAGACTCATAGATCTCATGGAACCTGCCAAGCTATTCACATCCGTGGGATGGTAAGACATGTACAATAAGGTGTCATCCTCATACCCATGTCGATCTTGCTTCCCTTTCCCTTTCCGGCTATTGGTGGAAGTACGACCTTGAGATGCTGGTCCACCGTGATCGGCATCCTGGGTAGCGCGACTGAACTTGGTCTCCCCTGTGAACCTCAGTGGCCCTCCCTGTCCCTGACTCTTCTTTTGGCATGTCTTGAATGCAGCAATCCTAGTAAAGGCCATATTATCACAATGGACTATTCGATTCCTCCTGCATGTTCTATGGAAATTGAGCCAAATCAATCTGGCACACATTCCTTTTCAAGTATTTTGATCCACGCTAAGGGGATCTGGGCTGCAAGGCCTTTCAAATTAAGAACCAAAGCTCTCCCAGAGATCATTGCTTCATCTTTGATACTCTCTTCTCACCAAGAAGTCATTTGATCGATCAACCCTTTGATGGATGTTCTTCATTCTTTTAGCTTGTCATTTAATCCCGTCGAAACAATTTATACACAACTGGAGGTCCATCGACCCAATATAGGTCATTCATAACATTAATTTCTGGTTCGTGGGACTTCAAATCAGCTCTCCATGCCAACAGGAACTATTGGTTATAAATTTTTCTCAGTTAAACTTTGAAAAAATGCATTTCCTTCGAATTAGACCTCCATGACTCTCTTTTGGAGGAATTCATAGCCCCCCAATTAAAACAAAAAGATTGGGTTTACGCAACTTTTGGGACGGGATTTTAAAAGTTACAAACTGTGGTGGCTAGCTTCAGATAATTTTTTGGAGGCCGAATTGATCAGCAATTAAAGTGGATTAAATCATACAGAGCGTCTCTCTTGCGACGCAAATATGTTGTACCAAGCAAGGGCTTCTTGATTTTCTTCCACACCCATCTAAGTAAACACTAGCGTTGTAGTTTAATCCCTAACTTTTGTATATCTTAACTAAAGCAGGAAAGGCTCTCTTTACCTCTTTAAGAATGACTTTTTGCAAACTTGGTTCAAGGATTTAGCTATAAAAGTCATGACCAAACAAGTTATGATATGATGGACGAATGTCAAGTTGGATTGCCTTTGTCACTCTTCGATTTAATTAATCATCTTTTTTATTATCAAACATGGGGAAAAAGGAAAAAAAAACATGAACTCTACAACAACAATAAACCTTTTCCCAACTAAATGGGTCGACTACATGGACTCTTTCCCTCCAATCAATTCTGTTTGAGGCCATGCTAGATACAAGGCCTAAGCTATGCATATCCTTTCTCACCACTTCTCTTAAGGTTATCTTAGGTCTACCCTTAGGTCTCCTAGCTCCTTCAATTTGGATTTATAGGCCTTCGTTGAATGTGGCCGAGCCGCCTCAAACGACTTTCTTGTAGCTTATCACTTATGGGAGCAACTCCCAAATCAACTCCCGTTTAGTTTTGTTTATGACATTCTTTCTTGAGTTTTGCTTTTCCTTCTGATAAATCTTATTTAAAATAGCTTGTGAGTAACATATATATTGATCCTTTGTGAGAGGTTGTATAATCTACAAAATATGCATTTTGAAAAGTAGGTAACTACCAACACCATGGACTTTGTTACTATGTTGGGTGTGTTCAGGTTATGTTGGAGCAATAGTGCACCATGTAAGTCAAAAAACCAATTGGGAGATGAAATTTTGTCCTACCATGTAATGATATTGTGAAATACAACCCCTTTGCTTGGGTGGGAACTTTCATAGTGGTTTGGCTGTTGAAATAAAAATAGCCATTCATTTCCTTCTAAAACAATGATGATGAGGACTAGTGACTGCAGGTAGACTCCTGCATTTAGAGTGCTTATCCATGAATCATCCTATTATGACCAGCACCGGTTTCTGAACATATCATGAATGCAATCTTCTTCCCTATTAGCAAGCATTCTATGTAAGGATACTCATTAGTCAAAACAATTTCAAGGTGATAAAGAAGTTCTTTAACTTGACAAGAGCCAAAATCTGGATCAGCATATTGGTAATGCCAAACAAGGGCACTCACTTTGGTCTCTATAGATGAACCATCAAGTTTCCTAGTCCTCATCTCCATTGTATTTGAAAATATGATTTTTGAAAGAGGGTTTACATATGCTCTACTTTGGAGATAATGGGTCTAGAACTTGCAAAATATGATCTATTTTCTCATTTCCTTGCCTGCACGTAATGTATTCATAAGGTATGAGATTCATTCCTTCTCACTGTTGTGACTATGGCATTGGGTGATCACATAATATGCAATTCTCTCATTAATCCTCTTTGCTGTAGAATAAGTTTCAGAATGTACCTTCTTGGTGGGGCTATACTGATTCTTCCTTAATCATCTAATGATTCTAATCAAGAAGAAGAGTGACTGATATTCAAAGGCATAGTTTCCAAGGTGCTGGTAACTTATAATTTGTAACCCGAACTCACTAAACATAAGAGCTTGGTGTTGTCCTCTCCAAAGGTATGATCATTATGATGCTTAGAACCATGGAACTTTATTTCGGCGAATTTCGCCGAAATATTGGCGAAACGAAACCAGGGGGCGAAGCGAGATTAACATTATATCGCTGAGATTTTGCCGAAATCTCGGCGATTTCTTGGCGATATAGCGATATCTCGGCGATTCTGAGACGGAGAACCAAGTGAAGGGTCGACTCCTTCTGGATGTTGTAATCGGCGACGGTCCTTCCATCCTCGAGCTGCTTTCCGGCGAAGATGAGACGCTGCTGATCGAGAGGAATACCTTCCTTGTCTTGGATCTTAGCCTTCACATTATCGATCGTATCGGAAGACTCCACCTCTAGGTTGAGCGTCTTCCCCGTTAGGGTTTTCACAAAGATCTGCATCTTTGAAACTTCAGAGCTTTGCAAACTTCTTAACCTCTCGAGACGATGCCCTCTAGCCTTTGCGATGGATAGAATACCCTTAAAATAAAATCTTCATGAAACTTGAAATCTCGCCGGCGAAATCCAGAAGAGGAACTGAAGAACAGAAGAAGCGAAGAAGACGATGTCAGTCGTCCATGAGTTCTAATGTTCCATCACCGTTAAAAAATACTTTTTTTTGGTAAAATTTAAAAAGTGATTTGACACTTTGACGGTTGCATGGTTTGTAACCACACACATTTTGATAATATTTTATTTTATTTATTTATAAAATATGAGTTAAAGAGTTAAAACATTTAATGCCTGACACACCACTCAAATTTTATATTAATTTATTTGACTGAGTGTGTTGTTTTGCATTAATTTATTTAAAGTGGTTGACAACGACAGGTTCAAACTTCACATTTTTTAAAATTTGAACAGCAACTCGGGTGAAATATCGCCGAAATTTCGGCAATATTTCACCCTTTCGCCGGGCGGCGAACTGAGCGAAACAAACAAACTTTCGTTCCATGCTTAGAACCACTAAACTTTTTTTGATGTGAGAAAAATGATGCTTGTTATTTCATGCTCTTGTCTTTGGCGACAAAGACATTTTTGTAGTCTTATTATATCTTTACTTGACAACTCTATTTTATGGATCTTTAGCTCAATTGGCAGAGCATTTGGAACATGAGCATGTTTCAGGAGATGGTGGTTCAAATCCACCAAGATTTTTTTGATTCAATGATGAACTAGGGTTTAACTACATCATATGTAATTTGTTTACGTTTAAATAAATGTGTTTAAGTTTTATATTTGTTTTTATTTAAAAAAAAAAAAAAAAAAGAGTGCCCATTTTATGGATAGGATACAAGTGACTCAAATGTGTTACCTCAGATCCAGGGAAGTCAGTGATATTTGTAAAGCGCTTCATCTTTTTTAGGGATTTCTATTGATTCTTGAAAACGCATTAAAAGTTGGTTTTTGTTATGCCTCGAATGTTTTCTTACTATTAAACATATGATTGATATATGTATACGTTTAGTATTTTATGTGTTGATTGGTATTAGATTTATGAAAGACTATTGTGAATGACATACAATTGACGGTAGCAAAGGATTTATACATATATATTTTAATAGAAGTTTTGAAACTTTTATTTTTTTTAAATTATTTTCAAAAGGTTAATGCCAAATGTATATTTCAGTTTAAAAGCTATTTTACAGATTAGCTACCAAACGATTTTCGTATTTTGATCCAAAATGAATTTCGGACCTGATTTTTTAAAAATAGGTAAAAATCAAAAAACAAAATCATGCCAAACAAAGCATTAGTGCTCAACTTATAATATAACTCTTCATATTTCTTCTCCCTTGCTTTTCCCTCAATTTTCCTAGCTTCATTTCTAGCCAACCTGTACCTTTGAAGATCCTCAACATCCTTAGTCCTTTGTCATGTCTTAAAACTAGCTTTCTTATTCCTAATGGCAGCTTGAACCTCAATATCCCACCACAGGTCTCTCTATAAGAATGGAGCTATCCTTTTGATTCATCTAGGACATCTTTAGTAACCAGAACTCTACTTCGTGAATTTCATGCATCCCCAAACACCCCTGATGAGGCAATCAGTAACCTGACCTTGCCAATCAGCTATACTCCAGTAACCACTGATTAGAAGCAATCCAAACGATTACTTTGAGACATGCATTTAGCACCTTCTCATCATCTACTCTCCCCATGCACAATCAACATCCAGTCAAAGCTGAGATAAATATCCTCTGACCTTACCAAAGTGGGGTTACCCCGTTGTAGAGAACAGACACCATTCAGCTTTGGTCTAATATCATCTCCAGAATTGTCTTCTAATTTTACACATGAAGAATTTTTTCCACGTTATGGCCACAATGTAGGGGAACAGAACCAGATTGGCACTCACTAATAGGTAATAAGGAACAATGAGTTTAGTCAGGGATTAGGACAACCAATTTTTGCAACCAAAACTAAGTAACAACCACAAGGAACGATGAATTTAGTTGAGTTCATAAAGCAACACTGCCTTCTCAAGCGTAAGGTATCGTGCAACATATGTCACATTCAACTACTTCATGCAGATATTTTATTAGAAAGATCCTTAACAAATCTATCTATCAATCATGAAGAGCCAACTCTGGTTTCTGGACAATTATTGCAAGCATTTTTTTTCTTTCTGCAGTTCTTTTGAAACGAAACCATGTAATTCTGAATGCATGTAATAGCACTAATAGCATATACCATATTACCATGTGACTGGACCAAGGATCAGTCACGGAATGAAATCTCGCCGGGATTCGCCGGTTCGCCACCTGGCGAAGCAGGCGAACCGGCGAATCTCACGCCGAGATTTCGCCGACATTTTCGAGAGGCGCAGACTTGCAGACTCAAAATCAGTTGCTTGGCGCCTTGGCCGACACCGGTCATCCCAACTTTCTTCTTCTTTCAGACGGAGGCTACACAAAGAGCACTACCCACCAGCGTTTCTCAGAAAGGTTTTAATAAATCCATTCTCAAAACAGCTTAATTTTTTACTTAGTTAATTGATCTGGTTGAACTTTTCTTTCTATGAGACTGAAATCATAGATGTTCTTTAACTATTAAACAACAAGTAGCTGCAGAAATAATAGCGACCTTTCTGCTTCTGTTCGTGACATGTGGTTCAGCTGCTCTGAGTGAGAGTGAAGAACATAAGGTCTCAACTCTCAAATACCTGCAGCAGATCTCGCCGGTAACCCAAAAGCAACGCTGAGGTAGAATTTCAGAAAAACTACAGGGCAGCAATTTCAGCAAAAATTACAGGGAGATGACGATGAGAAGATGATTGGAGCTAGCAGAGATGAAGATTCGAAGACAGCGATTAAGAGATATTGCACCTTGAGTGGTACTGCAAAGTGTTTCAGGCAGAGTTGCCCATAGATTCCGGCGATTTTTGTGAAGATTCGGCAATTTTCGTGGAATTTCGCCCATATTTTGTTCCTTGGACTGGACTTCTACTAGGGAAATTTTTAGGATGAGAATGCAACAGATTCAACAGAGTGCTAGGAAACTGTACAACAAATATAGTCATTTGAAATGTTGGAAGAAAGAAACAGAGAAAGGAAAAGGCACCCTGAATTAATCATTCCATTGGATCAACCTAAAAATTCAAAATTTTCCCCAAAAAATTCATTCTGAATAGTATTATAACAGATAATTCCAGACAGTAATGAGCTCACCAAATTGAGAACAAACATCCTGGCTTCTACCTCCTTCCAAGGAATAACCACCTCTGCAGATGTCCATGCACCGCAAAATAGCTATAATAAAGTCAGAAAGAAAGAAGAATGTTAGAGACAAAAATTAAATTCAGAACTGCAAACACAAGAAATACGAGTAAATAGATGACAATGTCTTAAAAAAGCAATGGGACCACTTTTCAAGTAATTCAACATTTCAACCAAAGCATTGATTGAACAACCAAATATGCCACAGTTCTCCCCTCCGGATAGGTTTTAATAATTCTTTCATTGGGGCTATAGACTAACAAAAATCAGACAAACTCACAATGTCCTCAGCAATTCAGGTACTTCAAAAATGGATGGCAACATGGAAGAAAAAGACACACTTGAGCTAGTTCTACAAAAAACCAGATACAGAACTCAACTCAACTCAGCCTTATCGCAAATAAATATGGGCAGCATCTCCTTTTTCTTCAAGAAACTGTATTCAAAGTCATAATTGTTACTACTCCAAAGTTATCATAGCTTCTTATAGCTCCTCCAGTTCCAATTAAATCACCCCACCCCCATATTGGAGTACCCAAAGACCTTTTTTGCACCTGTACATGCAACCTCAAACATATTTCTCGGAATTTATCGTGCAGGAGTGATACGAACAGGGTTGAACCCCCTTGGCCAAACCCTAAGGTGGGCCCATATAGGGCTGGCTAGAGCTAATTTAGTTGCTGGATTTAATTTCAGAATTCTTTCTTTTATTTTTCAAAGAGCCTCATTACATGTCAATTACAGTTTTATTTAAATAGAATTCAGCATGTGTCAATTAGAGTTTTAGTTAATTAGGACTTCATTTCAGCATGTGTCAATTAGAATCCCTTAGATCTTTTGTTGTTTGGTTGGTTGAGATTAATGTCATTGAATCCTAATCTACAAAAAAAAATGCCATTTAGAGTCATGGTTTTTTAGCAGGTTATAAATAGCTTATTCTTTCTTTGTATTTATCAAGTCTGGATTTGGTCAAGAATTGCAGCCAAGGAAGGTGCAGCAGGGTCCCATTTGGGCAGGATCTTGTGGTTGTTTAATTCTTTCAATTCACTCTCTCTTTCCATCGATCCAGCAAACAATCTAGCAACATAACAGCAGATTCCCTCCCCCAATCAGGTACGCACAGCCCCTCCCCCAACCCTGTGCAAGACTCCCTCCACCTTTCCAAACCCATCACAACCCTGGAATCCCTCCTCCCTTGCTGTTGCACCTTGACAGCAGACTCCCCAGCCCCCTACAACACCGTGGGTCCCTTCCCCCCACCCATACGATACCCCCAGGCAACACCCCCATCCTCCCCAACACCTTGCGGCACCCATGGTGCTCGCCACTCCAAAATAGCGAGATCTCGACCAAGATGGCGAGATCTGGGTCGAGATCTACCAAAATTCTGGCGTAATCTCGATGGCCCATCTCGGTGGGTTTTAGGGCCCCGGTTGGGCTGAAACTTTGTATTTAGCCTATTTAAGGCTTTTTGAACACATTGGTGGCCTTAGATTTTTGAGAAAATATCCTTAAGTATGTCTTCTAAGTCGACCCTATGAGAAACCGAAATGCTGTGAAATGCAAGGTTAGACAACATGTAATGTAGAGATATAATATCAAGTAATTCAAGTTATCAACTATCAAGTATCAAATACATTAACATTGCACATCAAACTATCAAAGAACTTAAATGTCTTCAAAATTTTACAACCATAAGAAGTTTTAGACTATTAGTAAGTCAACTCAGTGGCCCATCTCGGTGGATTTAGGGTCCCAGTTGGGCTGAAACTTGGTATTTAGACTATTTAAGGCATTTTGAACACATTGGTGGCCTTGGATTTGTCAGAAAATAGCCCTATGTATGATTTCTAAGTCTACCCATTATGTAAAATTGAAATGTAGTAGGATTAGGGAATGCAAAATTATACAACATGTAATATAAAACCTTTTAAGGCATATAAATGAAAAGCAAGTGTATCAAATGCATCAAGCAACCTTAATATTATCAAAATTCCATCCATATGAGTATCACAATCTCAATTTTCAAGAATAGAATAATAAAATTATACAACCATTAGAAGTTCTATATAAGTCATTAAATCATAAGTTTATAAGACAAGTAGAGAATGATTGATCTTCCTTCAATGTTGTAGATGTGCTAAGAGTAGTTGCAAGTGAAAATTCAGCTGAAATCCATAAAAAATACAAAAATTGAAAGTGCAGGGCGAGATATGGCGAGATATGACGAGATATAGCGAGATATCCCAACTCTCTGCTCTCGACCTCCATCTCGTCTCGCCTATCTCAAAAAAGGAGATATCTCGCGAGATCTCCCACCATGGCGGCACCCCTCCCCTTCTCTCTCGGTTCCCTTTCCCTAAGGGATCCCATATACAAGTTTCTCAAATCCACCCATCTCATATTGGATATTGTTAAAACCCTAATTTTCCCAAACCCATCCCACACCATCCCCAAACTATTACTGTGAGCCATAATATTTGAACCAAGCTTCCCAAGGATTAGTTATCTTATTGCTGGTTCTCAAGGAAAGGTTCCTAGAGTGACCCAATTTAGGGTTTGATCTAAAAGTCCCTAAACCCAAGAACCTGGATTACAACACAGGCTGAGCCCACAGCCATAGAGGAACCTCAGCTTGATTTCACTAGAGGCCATTTCACTCTTGAGAACTTAGAGATACCTTAACACCAATGGAACATATTACTCTCAAAGAATAACAAAGCAATTGGCTGCCAAAACTGATTTATTAATATCTGAAAACTGTCTGGCTTATTACATGAGTGAAGTGGCCTTTATAGCCTTACAGAAACTAAATCCTTGGCCCAGCCTGGATTCTAACTAAATAAGAAACAAATTTAAGTCAGAAATCCTACTGACTCCAATAGGTATTTCAATTAGAAACTAACTTGTACCATAATTAGAAACTAGTCAGGACCGATTTTAGCAACTAACTAGGACCAATACATTAAATAATTAACTGGATTGTTACATTCCTAGAAGATTCCATCGTGGAGTACAGTAATCTCCACGGAATTACCATTCTACCATGGCAGAGACACAAATGACTCTGTGTTGCTCTGCTGCTGGGCAGCAACTCTAAGGTTTTCCTGACTCTTAATTTTCCACTTGGGGTAGGTTTTGTGACCTACATCAAGTTGACCCTACAATGGTAAGAAAACAATTTCCTACAGTTGAATGGCCCTCGCTTCTTAATTTATCCTCCGCCTACCACCATTCAAGCAGTCTATGCTTCTTATAGACTTTGAAGTGACTGCAGGGAAAGCAAACACTGTAGATCTTGTCCTAATAACATCCCAGCCTCAGGCTCTCCTCGAGGTAATCCTCCCTCCAGACTGCCAATGTACAAAATCTCACAAGACTTAAACGAAATTTTGCCAAATTTTGCTTGTCTCGACCTTGGCAAGACGATTCAGGGGGCTATAACGAAATTCAGTTGAAATTCGACAAAATCTCGGTATCTCAGTGAAACTTGAATTTCAAGGGGTTGTACTTGTAATTGTAATCTAAAAATTGAAATTGAGATTTGACTACTCAGTACTTGTTCTTGCATTTTAATGAAAGTTTCATTGTTCTCTCGTATATCCATGTTTATATTGAGAAAATACAAGATCCAATTTCATCCACATAAAGAGTACCAGGATCCAACTGCTATTAGCTTGAGACGTGAAATCGAACAACAGCTAAAGAGAGCTTTGCGTTAAGGGCAGCCTAAGCGAGGCACGTGCAAATCAAGACCACCATTGTGATAGGTTTTAGTAAAAAACAGCATTGCCATTGTGTTTATTGACATCAAATTACTATACCCCAAAAATAAGACCCAAACCCATCTAAAGCCCACTAAAAGTCAACTGAAACACGGTACACCATTGTACCGAAATTTCAACAAAAATGCAGTATCTTGGCTGTCTTGACCTTGACAGTACGAGATTTTAAACTTTTGCAGACTGCAAGCCCAAATCTTTTCAAATATCCCCAAACCAATAGCTTTTGCTTGTTGCAAATCCCTCTCCCAATCTCTAATCATCTCCTCCCCAACCAGTCAACCTATGACCATCTCCTGCCAACTTCTTCTGCTTCATTTCTGTCCTAGCCACCTCGCCTTCCCCTGTCTCTAAGTCTAGCCTATCTTTGTAGCTTACTCCCAAACCAGTCTCTTTGAGTTTGGGAAAAACTTCCTTCTCAAAGGCCCACCTAAGTCCTTTTCAATCACTAGATCACTTCCACCTAACAACGGATGTTCCTGTTGGGTGTAACAGGCAAGCACCCCGTAGGCTTTTGCCACACTTGCTCCACCCGTGCCTGCACCTCATCAATGATTTGGCGCACTCTATAGCCATGCCAAACGACTCCACCCATCCGATCAAGTATTCACTTTTTTAGTCCTAGCACCCCTCCATTCCCCGATAAATGTTCCCACACTTTCTATTTCCTACCTTAAACGAGACTGGTCCTAATTAAGAGCCTGGATATCAGAGATCATATGCTGTGTCGTGAGTTTATGGACCTGGGCTACGGTGATATTGTTCCAGCTAGCTTTTGGTAATATTATTTGTTAGCCAGGATTCGCAGTAGAGACACTTCCCATATTGTAGTACAACAACCCCACAAGACCTCTCTTGCCCTCACTTTATTTAGGCCTCGCATTGGCAGGTCTTGTAATTGGCTTGTGCTTGTTTATTCTCCCCACCCCACACTCCAAATCCCCCCCAACTTGCTTTCCATTGGTAATGTACGTTTATTTAACTTGGAAAAAGGGGTAATTAAACCAGGTTCAGGAAAAAATTCCCAACTTTCAACAAGGATAGTGAACTTATATGGGTTGTTTGGGTTGATATTTACTGCTGCTTTTCTTATGGGTTTAACATTTGCAAAACTGCCAAAATTTGGCCGAAAAGCCCAAAACATGTCAAAACTAGGTACAAGCTGGTAATGCATATCAGTTGTATCCCGCTTGGTTTTTGTGAAATATCTAAAATTTGGACGAGATTTTCTAACCATGGACTAATCCAGCTCTGGACTGGCTAAGACCAATCCCTTACATTCAACCTCGTGTAAAGCCAGAAAGTCAGGGAACACAACAGAAAGATTCATGCCAAACAGAATAAAACTTGAACCATTGATGAAAATTTAGAATCTAAAAGAAAATTGGCATCAGTATAAGAAATTAAACAAAGCTATTCTGAAATTTAATCTAATAATAAGGATCAACTTAAGAAGTAAAATTCGTAAATTTTATTTACAGACACTGACGTTAAAGAAAGCAGCATATGTTATAACAAAAGAAGTCAGCAACATTAATTCTATTAAAATAATTTCTCAAAATATATTACAGAAAACAAGTCAACAAGATCAATTCGGGTTTCCAAGTACAACGCACCTTCTGCAAAAAGGCTGCTGAACCTAGAAGCTGACATATATCAACAAAGACCTCAGCCAGATTCATTCTAAAATACGTAAGACCATCTGGCAATTCGGGAGTTTCATTCTCCTCGTTGAACGTGCACTCATCTACCTGTCAAACATATTCCCACTGTCAAATGTTTGTTTTCCTTTTTTTATTTTTTGGATGGGTGTTGGGGGCGAAGGGGGGGTAAGGACGTTAAAAAAAAGTCATTAGCAGAAATCACAGAATAAGTCACAAAGTATTCTGTAAAATATACAACGATGGATATTTACTTCATTTTATGTTACTTTTTCTCAGCAGTGCAAGCAATACAAACAGGTCCTACATTCTCCTCCCATCTTCCTCCGAACACCCCACCCCAACACACCAAAAAAAAAAAAAAGGCAAAATAAGGGGGGAAACAATAGAGATCCTCAGTTCAATAATGACAGCACATTAGAAAATATGAATGAGGAATAGCAGAAATAATTATCAAGAGATAGGTGTTCCTACTGTTTTCCTCTACTAGAGTAGAATGACAATCTAATATTGCAGACCTGATTGAAGCCAGGAGCAGCTTTTCAGGCAGAGTGGCAATGGAGCAACGGAAGGGGGGAAAAACAAAGTACAAACAATAGGAATTAAATGGACTCACTGCCACCGTAAAACAGCAGATATTAACATAAAAGTGTACCAAGTTTGGATACAGTCCTAATTTAATAGTCCAGACATATTAACAAAGTTAGGGGGGGGGGGGGAAAGCAATTAAAAATGTACTTAAAAACTGAAATCAGTCAAACGGAACTACTTAGGCTCGGTATAGTATTATTCTCATTTCCTATTTTTGTCTGTTTAGCATATATCATCAATAAAAACTACCTTCGACGAAAGCAAAAAAAAACCGTTTCGCATCCCATAGTCATAATCTGCGTAAGGAATGAGAAAACATTTGGTAACCATGTAGTGTAAATAGTTATTACGCAATGGGTGAGGTTACTCCTTCAGCCATCTTCTATCTCAACAACCTAAAACTGTAAAAAGGTAAAATAGAATGAACATCATTGCTTTTTAGTTTGGCAACATCAAAGAGCTTGTTAAAAAGAATCATATAGATAGACTCAGTGTAGAAAAAATTAGGATTCTAAGATGGATGAGTGACAAAACTAGGAAGGATAAGATAAGAAATGATCATACTAGAGAGGGTCTTGAAGTAGCTCTATTAAGTGACAAGCAACAAGAAAGTCATTTGAGGTGGCACGACCACGTTCAATGGAGGCCTGTAAATGCCCATGTACGGAAAAGTGATACAATCCAGATTGAAGGAATTAGAAGAGTTAGGGGTAAACCTAAGACAACCTTAAGAGAAGTGGTGAGAAAGGATATGCACACCTTAGGCCTCGTATCTAGCATGGCCTCAAACAAAGCTGATTGGAAGGCAAGAACCCATGTAGCCAACCCCATTTAGTTGGGACAAGGCTTCTTCTTCTTGTTGTCGCTGTTGTATACATCAAAGAGCTTGTTAATGCCAAATTTCCCACTATCATCAATGGGCAAAGGAAAATGGACAGAAGAAATGGAATAGGCCAATTTGGAGTGATCAAAGGTGAAGATCTATACAGCAGGCATGATCGGCCTCACCAGTAGTATCTGATGGAGGGCACCTTAAGCTCGAATGAGGGATTTGAGGTGATTTCTAAGTCATAGCTACTGCATCTTCTACTACAACTTTTTCTTCTCCTACTACTACTTCTGTTCTATTCAATCTTCTGAATGTGAACTGTGAAGAGAGGAAGCATCAACAGAGACAAACCAGGGGGAAATGAATAAAGAGCAGAACACTGGAGCTTGAAAAAGCAGCAGAAAATGCTCTATAAATTAAATATGAATACGTGAAGAGAAGGTGGTGGACGCCATGACCATCGTATACATCATCACAAGAGAACCAGAGTTAATGCATCAAAGGAAAGTAAAAGAAACAAACTCTACCTATTGTTTAATTGTTTGGTGATGCTCTCTCCCACTCTGGAGATTTTGAAAATAGATACCAGAAGCGAGGACCATGTTTCAATAAGAAGAAGAAGAAGAAGAGGAAAGGAGTACTTCCTGTGAGTAGCGGCAACCAACAGCACTGGAACGAGATGGGTGTGAACGTGGAGCAGCAGGTAGACTTGGAAAAACTAGGTATCAGGAGTGAGAGATGACCGACAAGAGAACGCCGGTTTTAAAGTACTCTTATAAAATAGTACGTTTCTACCATTTTGTCCACATAATGTATCAGTTAATACCATGTCTCTTTTAACCCACGTTTGTCGTTTGTCACAATTTCCCTCTTTCAAATCTCTCTTGCGATGGCTTCTGCAAATAAACACAAATTATCTTCCATTGCGGAGCCACCACATCCTTCATTGTCCGTCAAATCTTCAAAGAAGGATCTTGAACAGAATAGAAATCCAAGCACTAGTAGTGATACAAAAGACAAAAACCTTAGCATAGTTTTAACACCACAAAAAAAACAACTAAAAATGGTTTTGAGCCCAATATATATATATATATATATATATATATATATATATATATATATATATATATCAAAAACACGTCTCTGCCCATTATGAGCTTTTGCATATTTTCAGCCTTTTTCTAATATATCTTGGTTCAATAAATGATACTGTTGAAGTATATGCACTTTGAAATATTTACTGTTCACGGTACTGTTCACGTGAACAGTAAAGTATGATTTTTACTGTTCACGTGAATAGTAAAATCTGTTTGTATGATGTTAGTGATGCTACTCTACTTTTTATTTCTAATGTAGGAGTCTTTCTACATAAGTTTTGGTAGTTTCTAAAAAGCATAGTTTCTATTTTGGTGGTGGTTTCTATTTTCATAACTTTCTATTTTAGGAGCTAGGAAGTTACTAAAGCTGTAATTTTTTGTTTCCTTTTTTCTAGAGGACAATTACTTGTCTCTCAAGTTGTATTAGATTCACTAGAAGCTATAAATAAAAGGGCTCCGTGCTTCTAGACTCTTAAGCAAGAATCACAGGCATCTTCTACTGGTTCCTCATCTCTCTTCTCTTCTTCTTCTTCTCTCTTTTCTTTGTTCAAGTTCAGCTGCTGTCTTGATTATTTAATGCTTGTTTTCTAACATGGTATCAAAGCAAGTTTAATCAACCTAAGGACTGTTGTCAATCTCGTTGTTCTTGGTCTGTTTCTGACTTTCTTCTGGCTGTTCTTCCGTCGTTGTTCTATTAAAATCCATATCATGCCAATCTGTTCTATAATGTGCGCCGAAGTCTTAATGAATCTTTTCAAATTTTCAAAATTATAAAGAACCAATTTTCACTCATTTCAATCCCTAGTTTCCTACGAACTCTCTTCATCAAAACAAAAATCTCTTTGCACTTTCGGTTGCTTCTTCATCTGGAATTGAACGTCTGCAACAAATCAAAATTGAACTCTGCTATTTCATTGAGTGAAGGACTGAAAGGAGGTCTTTGCAGACCATATCATCCCAATCTCTTCTCTGCATTGCACATTGCTTCTGCGACGAGGATTGGAGAAGAGAATCTATTTCAGGCCAAGATATGGCTCATAAGGTAGATCAAGAATACAATTATCTATTTAAGATTGTCTTGATGGGAGATTCCGGTGTTGGAAAATCGAACATTCTTTCAAGGTTTACTCGCAATGAGTTTTGTTTTTGTAGTATTAATACATAGATACTTGGTGCTTCAAAAGTTAAAGAAGAAGGACAGCCATGCACAATTACTGCAGCGAAGGTTGGTTTTTTCTTAGTAGTAGAAATATTCTACATTTCTTTAACACCCATAAAAGCAGTCTGTGCAAAAAACATTCCACGTTTAAAATGGTAAAGTCCTGTCTTTTAAGTAAAACAACAATTTTTCTTGTTCCAATTTCCGATGCATCCAGTAACAGTGATTGTAGTACCTTGACCTGGAAGAATGGTTGTTTTGGCTGCCTCCTCCGCTGTCAGTGCTTTCTTGCTTATAATGTGATAAATCTCTGTCAAAATAGTTTGGAAAGCCTTCTCAATATTGTATGCTTCCAATGCTGATGTCTCAAGAAATGATAGTCCTTCCTTTTCAGCCAAAACCCGTCCATCTTCCTCTGGTACAGCTCTCAAGTGTTTTAAATCAGACTTGTTCCCGGCCAGCATGATGACAATGTTCGAGTCTGCTTGATCCCTCAATTCACGGAGCCACCTCTGTACATTGTCAAATGTTTGTCTCTTTGTTGTATCATAGACCAAAAGAGCACCAACTGCACCTTTGTAATATGCACTTGTGATGGCGCGGTACCTCTCTTGACCAGCAGTGTCCCATATCTGTGCCTTGACTGTTTTTTCTTCTATCTCCAAAGTCCTTGTTGCGAATTCAACTCCGATGGTCGATTTGGACTCCAAACAATGCCCTAAGCTTTCTGGGGATATGTCTACCTATTTGATTCAACTGAGGCTACTACTACCTTTTTTTGTGTGTGCAAATATGAAGTTCAATCTGCACTATACTGATCTCTTGGGATTCCTCTTGATTCTTGCAAAGATATGCCCATAATTCGGATTGCAAGACCTAAGTATTGTCTTCCATTGTTTGTGCTATAAGTTTAGTTGCAAGTCGTATACTAGTACCCCTGTTTCATTGAATTTCTCTCTTCTAAAAAATTCTGCTGCTACCTTTTTGCTTTACTACTTCTTCCGTTGTTTATTTCAGAATCATGTTTAGCCTTCTTTTTATCTAATACTTCTACAAAGACCTAGAGGACTATTTTTCCTTCATATCGAGATCTATTAGAGTTTCAAATCTAGCAGAAGTTTGCTGCTATAGTCCAAGATCTAATATTATTTGCTACTGCAGCAATTGTTATTGCACTTCTTCCGAGTGGATTGCTGCAACGACTACTGCAATTTTAAGATTCCAAGCAGGTTCTATATTTTTTTTTTTCCTCATCTAATTTGCTCCTACCTAAGGGTTAGCGGTGGTCCAGAATTTTTTTCCCCCTTGGTGCGCAAGACTTTGTCCTGTGAGATGATTTTCTGCTACTTGATCAACTTTATTGGTGAATAATACACTGCTCATCATTAATTGTCCACGTGTAATGCTACACGTGAGGGGGAGAATGGTACCTTATTCTATATCTACTCAAGATGTGCTGATGGATATTATTTGTGAAGATCTTTGTCATCAACTTATGGCATTCTACAACGATATCATTATATGTCTTTACCTATATTGTCTTTTACCTTACCTACTTGGTCCGCAATAACCCATACTGCTTTTACCTTATCTATTTGGTCCACAATAACTCATATTGTCTTTTACCTTACCTACTTGGTCCACAGTAACCCATACTGTCTTTTACCTTACCTACTTGGTCCACGGTAACCCATACTGTCTTTTACCTTACCTACTTGGTCCACAGTAACTCATATTGTCTTTTACCTACCTACTTGGTCCGTAGTAACCCATACTACCTTACCTACTTGGTCCACAGTAACCTATACAGTCTTTTACCTACCTACTTGGTCCATGGTAATCAGTATTGCCTTTTACCTACTCATACTTTACATGTTACTTGCCTTCTTGTGAAGCATTTATATGGACATTGGAGTAGCAATTTTGAAGATTTAGCGTGGATATTTCTCCCTACTACCGGCATTACATGGATAATGCCTTTTGCCTACCTACTACTTGCCTTCTTATGAAGCATTTATATGGACTTTGAAGTTACAATTTTGAAGATTTAGTGTGGAAACTGCTCCCTACTACCGGCGTTATGTGGATAGTGTCTTTGATCCTGCTATACTTGTGGACTTTGTTCGTCTTCAACATCGTCGATTGTTCTAATTATTGGATGGTTCTTTGGACATGAAGAATTAAAGCTTTTTTAAGGTGGTGTTGATTATCTTCTTGGTGAAGTTTTTCAGTGTTTATAAACGTCTACTATTGCTACATGATTCAAGATTGGTGCTACCTTTCAAATTTATTCTTATTATGCAAGCTGAAGTTTTCTTTGTGTACACTCCAGCTTGAGGGGGAGTATTGAAGTATATGCACTTTGAAATATTTACTGTTCACGTGAACAGTAAAATCTGTTTGTATGATGTTAGTGATGCTACTCTACTTTCTATTTCTAATGTAGGAGTCTTTCTACATAAGTTTTGGTAGTTTCTAAAAAGCATAGTTTCTATTTTGGTGGTGGTTTCTATTTTCATATCTTTCTATTTTAGGAGCTAGGAAGTTACTAAAGCTGTAATATTTTGTTCCCTTTTTTCTAGAGGACAATTACTTGTCTCTCAAGTTGTATTAGATTCATTAGAAACTATAAATAAAAGGGCTCTGTGATTCTAGACTCTTAAGCAAGAATCACAGGCCTCTTCTACTGGTTCCTCATCTCTCTTCTCTTCTTCTTCTTCTCTCTTTTCTTTGTTCAAGTTCAGCTGCTGTCTTGATTATTTAATGCTTGTTTTCTAACAGATACTAAACAGAAACAAAATTGTTTTCAGGCAAAAATAAAAACCGAAAAAATCAAGGTTCAAGAACTCGTTCTTAAGGGCCCATCTCAGAGGGTTTTAAGTGTCAAGTTGGGCTCAAAGTTGATATTTAGCCTATTTTAGGCCTTCTAAATACATCCATGGCCTTAGATTTGTAAGAAAACAACCCTAAGTATGAGTTCTAACTTGACAATAAGTTTGAAACCAAAATAGTGCAAACTGAACATGAGAGGTTATAAAGCATGAAATATAGAACCATTACGGTATATAAATGAAAAGCAAATGATAAAATACATTAAATAACAAAGTTTTTTACTAGTGGCTCCCTTAAGTGGGTTGGAACAAAAGGCACTTCCCTTAAATGCAAATATTATTGGTGGCTCACCTATTTATTACTAGTTACTCACACTTAACAGAGTAACACTTCGGTAAAACACCAAAATACCCTTAGGAAGGGTGTTATGACCAAACTACCCTCCTATACCCAACCTCCTTAGGTGGATGAATGGATTGCCCCTTCACCCATCTTTTTCCTACACCTTACCTTAGCGAAAACCACCCACCACCACTAGAAATCACCACACCCCTCTCCCTACCAACCACCACCACCCCCACCTTCCCCTCTGCCGAAAATCACACCAGCAGTTTTGAATCCAAGGTTATAAATGACCGGTTCTGTCTCCAATTAGAGATTAAAAACAGCTGAAGAAATACTTCAAATCAGAACCAGAAATAAAATGGCAGAATATTAAAATTAGTAGCCAGTCCAAAAATGAAAATTTTCTAGGGTTTATGGTTGTGAATAACAATGTAAGATTAGGGAGAAACAATGGTCGAATCAAAAACCTCTCACAAAACCCTGATTAGTCCTCCCATTTCCCTGAAAAGGAAAAAATCGGTCTCAGTTTTGAAGCCTCCACAAAACCGTAGCTTGCAAGTCCTTAACCTTCATAGATGGATATGAATAAGGTCAAGCTTTCATCTTTTTCCACTAATTTTTCCTCCCATCAGCAGCTCCAGAGATAGGTAGGAAAAGCAAGTTCTCAAAAAAAATTATGTGAAAAACATTTGGTAATAATATCGAGATTTTCGATTTCGATGTCGCCTACAGCTTGTTTCTTTATACGGGCCAAGAGGGCTTTTTCCTTCTTCTTGTTGTTAATTTGATTCAGAAATAAAAAACAGTTAGTGGGCTCAATCTGAAAAGAAGATTCACTCGTGTCTGTGATTACAAATAACAGGTAATATTAATGGAGGTACAAGAATGGAAGGCAAGGAGGTGATCACTCAGGAAAGGCATGTTAACATCATTCATTTTCTGAGTCGAATGGGATGAATAGAGCATCCTCACCTCATCTGAGTTCATCATTTCAGCCGAAATGGGGTTTATTACAAGGTTCTTCCGATACTTTCTTCATCATTTCTTCTTCTTCTTCTTCTTCTTCTTCTTCTGAAGACACTGTACCTCTAACTTTGTTCGGACTCATTATCAGAATCTATTCTACATATTTTTG
Organism: Hakea prostrata; assembly: GCF_041222555.1. Taxonomy (NCBI): domain Eukaryota; kingdom Viridiplantae; phylum Streptophyta; class Magnoliopsida; order Proteales; family Proteaceae; genus Hakea; species Hakea prostrata. The sequence goes on from NC_142607.1 coordinate 1,381,245, forward strand.
TGAAGTTTCTAAGAGATGGCTTCCTAATATAAGTGGGGAAGACATGCCGGATTCATTTACCTGGTCTTACAAAATGATAGAAAACTTTGTAGTTTCCCTATTTCTCACAAGTAACGGTTTTGGAAAGAAGAAGGTGGTGGGTGATTTCCAGAAGAGCAGAATGTGGCGGCGGTGGTGGCCAACAAGGGGAGGGGGTGTGGTGGTTTCTGGCGGTGATGGGTGGTTTCCGGTAAGGTAAGGTATAAGGAGAAGATGGGTGAAGGGGGAAACCCTTCACCCACCTAAGGGTTGGGTATGGGAGGGTAGTTTGGTCATAATACCCTATATAGGAGTATTTTGGTCATTTGAAGTTAAAATTTTAATTACTTAACTGTTACTCTGTCAAGTCTTAGTAACTAATAAACAAAAAGTTAGCCACCAGTAATTTATGCACTCAAGGGAGGTGCCTTTAGTTTCACCCCCATTTAAGGGAGCCACAAATATACCAACAAAATTCAATCCATATGAGTACAATAGAACATCACATTCTTGACTCTCACGAATACAATAAAACAACCATCATTAATTCAATATAAATCATAGAGCAAATTACATATAGACCCCTTGCATTTGTAATCAATTACATATACTACCCCTGGAAAGAAAGAAAAAAAGATCAATTACAAATGCCCTCTACTGTTTAGGATTGGGGTTAAGTGATGATGTCAACACCAAACAAATATATAAAACACCGATTTTGCTTTATCTAGTTTTTATCTATTGAAGTAGTAGATCCTGATGCTACCGTTTGGATGATGAACACGTGATCAAATTTAATCCAACGGTCACCAATTCCCAACCTTTAAGTCCACTTATTCTCTCTCCTCCCTCTAACTTGAAGTTTACATCCCTACCCTCTGCCGCCTTCCTCTTCGTCTCCGATAGTACAGCCCCATCACCATTTCATGTCTCCTTCTTTGTTGTTCTTCTTCTTTGTCCAAGCCAACCAAACATAAGCCCATTTTTAATCTTCTAGTTACAATGGAAAGATAGTGAGAGTGTAAAGAGATGGCAAGCGTCTTTCGAGCTTGATTCGGGTTTTGGTTGAAAAGATCTTCCCTCCATAAAAAACACTGCTAGGATTGGGATCAATAAGGTCAACTCAAGGAAAATTGGTAGCAGTGAGATCTAGATATGAGACCAAGTTTGGAATCTCATGGAAGTCTCAGTCAAGGAGGGGAAAACTATTCTCTTGCCTGAGTATGGTGGCAATGTGGCATTGCAGTCAAACTCGTTCTATAATCTTCCAATCTATTGGATTCCCCTTCCCTGAGTTTTATGTTCCCATATGCTCAGTTCTCCTTGAATATACTTTCTATCACATTTAATGAATCAGATTTCTTGATAAAATCCAGAACCCCACACAGATCTCTTGTAGGCTGTAGCATATATTCTTTTTCTTTTAACTTAATTTTTTCATACATTCTCAGTGGACATTACCAATGCCACTGAAACCTTAACTTGACGCTCTAGCTTGAAGCCTCTGAGCATGGAATGGATTGATCCCAAGATGGGTACGATAAACGATAGCTGAACTGAATCATTGTGGCTGCAAGCAACTAATGCTAGCTATATTTACAGAAGGAAGAATGGCTGCAATGTGCATTTTGAGTAGTGAAATGGCTACCGAAGTCTTGTTCTTGAAAGAAGAAAAAGGGAGAAGATATAAATGGTGGCTGTGTCATACTACAGGGAGTCAAAGAGGAAGGCGCTAGAGGAGAAGGATAGAAACTTGAGGTTAGAGGAAGGAGAGAACAAGTGGAATCAAAGGTTTGGAATAGGTGACTATTGGATTAAAATTGACCATGTTGTCATCATCTAAGGGCTAACATCAGGATCCAATACAATAGTAGATAAATATCCAATAAGGAAGGGCAAGATAGGTATTTTAATTGTTTGTACTATGAAAACATCGTATCTCGCATGGCCTCGAACAGAATTGATCGGAGGGCAAGAATCCATGTAGCCGACCCCATTTAGTTGGGACAAGGCTTATTGTTGTTGTTGTACTATGACAACATCATCACATAACCCCAATACTTAACATTAGGAGAGCATTCGTAATAGTTGAGAAAAATGATTGCGGTAGAATGACTTAACCGATCAGTGTGATCTTAAGCCCTCTATTTATAATAAGGTGGAAAAAGGACTATTACATAAATATCCTTACTTAAGTAGCAACAAATAGAAAATTACACAAACTAAAACTCTAACATAATTGAACTCCTAATAGGACTCAACAACAACTCCCCCTCAAGTTGAGGCATAGATTTTAGTCATGCCTAACTTGCCTACAATAGGAAGGAAATCTCCTTCCTTCAAACCCTCAGTGAAAATATCTGCCACTTGGTCACTGGACCTCACAAAAGGCATGCAGATAAGCTATTGTTCCAGCTTTCCTTTAACAAAAAACCTATCTATTTCAATGTGTTTAGTTCGATCATGTTGTACAGGATCATTGGCAATACTAATGGCAGCCTTATTGTCACAATATAGCATCATACGGTTTGGAACTTGGACTTCAATATCTTCTAGTAGGCCTCATAAACTCCACGAACCATGGCTCTATATTCAGCTTCAGTACTGGATAAAGCTACCACATTCTATTTCTAACTCCTCCAAGTAACAAGACTACCTCCAACAAAGGTATAGTAACCTGAAATTGACTTCCAGTCAGGAGATCCAGCCCAATCTGCATCAGTGTATGCTTCTACCCTGAGAATATCAGTGGGTGATAAAAGTATTCATTTTCCAAGAGTTTCCTTCAAATACTACAGTATTCTGGTAACAATCTTTATATGAGTTAAATATGGATCATGCATGAATTGGCTCACTATCCCCACGCATAAGCAATGTCTGGCCTGGTGTGAGACAAGTAAATAAGCTTCCCGACCAACCTTGGATATCTTCCTTTGTCCATTGGCTCTCCCTCTTTTTCCTTGAGTTTAGCTTCAGCCTCAATGGGGGTATTAACTGCTTTACACCCCAACATTCCCACTTCTGATAATAAATCCAGGACATACTTCCTCTGTGATAAGTATATACCCTTCTTTGATCGAGCCACCTCAATCCGTAGGAAGTAATATAACTTCCCTAGATCTTTAATCTCAAACTCTCTGCCAAGAAAGTCCTTCAACCTTTGAATTGCCTTACCATCATTCCCTGTGATGACAATATCGTCCACATAAACAATGAGAAGTATGATAATGGTACCTAACTTCTTAACAAACAGTGTATGATCAGCATTTTTTTGTTTGCACCCAATAGAGGTCACTGCCTTCTAAAGGTGTCCAAACCAGCATCTACGAGACTGTTTTAACCCATAAATTGACCTCTTCAACCGACAAACATTCCCAGCAATATAGTCATCAGAGAAACCATGTGGGATTTCCATACAGACTTTTTTCTCCAACTCCCCATGCAGGAAGGCATTCTTTACATTAAGTTGGTGTAAGTTTCAGTCATTGTTCATAGCTACAAGACAATAGAACTCGACAATGTTTCGTTTCGCAACAAGGGCAAAAATGTCTCCTAATAATCAATCCCATATGTTTAGGTAACCACTTTGCAACTAGTCTGGCTTTCAACCTGTTGACGGATCCATCCATGTTTTGTTAAACCAGCTCCGATTTACAGCCAATTTACAGCCCACAGGTTTTTTTTCTTGGAGGAAGTGTAACTAGCTTCAAAGTATCATTTTTGTTCATTGCCTGCATTTCCTCTACTACAGCCGCCTTCCATCTCTTATCAGCATAGGCTTCCTGCCAATTTTTCGGAACAGAAACAAATAATAGAAAGGATATAAAAGCACGGTAAAAGTCAGATAAGAAGTCATAGAAACATATTTTGCCATAAGATGTTAAGTACAAGATCAAACTCCTTTTCTAATAGCAAAAAGAAGATTAGAAGAAAAGTACAAGATCGAACTACTTTTCTAGTAGCAATAGGAAGATTAGAAGAAGATACCTGAGGGGGAAATATAGAATCTTATTCTGGAGCAAGGGATTGAAGTGGTACCATGTCACTTTTCTCCACCTGCTATGGCCAATTGTAATTCTTCCTTTGATAAGTCTGCACCTCCTTATTATGGTCAATCTTGTTTTGACAAATCTCACTAGTGTGCCTCACAGGAGTGGTCTCCCCCTAACCAGGTTCTTCACATGCTTCAGAAAACGGAGGGAGAGAATTAAAGTCCTCAAGTATACTGGCTAAAGTCTCCCCCTGGTTAAGAAACTCTTTTTGAACTCCCAAGTTGTGTTGTGGTGGTGTGTATAAGTGATAAGACCCTAATCACAAAGGTATATATGAGAAAGAAGAAGAAGGACTACATGATGCAACCTACAGCTGCTACAGGGGATACATATGAGGAGAGGACAGCTGGCAGAACATGGGTGGATAGAAGAGTAAATTCTGTTGGAGTTTGTTACGGGAAAGGGGAGTACAAAAGAGAAAAGGGAGAGAAGAATCAGGGGAGGAAAAAGATAGAAGCAGCAAGCAGAGCTTGCGGGGAGAGGGAGGACCTCTGGGAATGGCTTAGCCATGGTGTTGCTCAGTCGGTAGATGTCGATTGATGCTGTGTTTATCTGTGTTTCATTTTAGTTTGTTTAATTTCAGTAGAGTTATCAGTTCTTAGTATCTCAATCTGTAGTTGCAGCTATTTCCACATCAGAGTTCTTTAATGGAATCGATTATTACTTCAAAGTTACCCTGTTGAGTATGACATTCTGAATTCAGTTTCTGTGATGGTCTCTGCCATTAATTCGATACAAGCCGTAGCAGTAAGAGATTAATAGGGATTCAGGGCAAGTTAGGGAGGGTCCTAACAATAAGTCATTGTGCGAGATGGGAAGGTCTAAAGTTGGAAAAAACACCTCTCCTCTAGGACTCTCCCCCTAAAGAGGTGTATAGTAAGGGCAATACTCATTAAAAATTACACCTATGGACACAATAGTCTTTCTAGAAGGAGGATGATAACATTTGTACACTTTCTGAGTAACAAAATACCCCCAGAAATATGTAGTGTAGGCTGCGGCGAGCTAGCTTACTCTAGTGAGCTGTGATTCTAGCTTAACACACACAACCAAAAACCTTTGGGGGAAGAACAAAATAAGACGCTCCCTAGAGAATCTCAATAAGACATTTAAAACCAACTATCCTACTGGACATCTTATTCATAAGGTAAGAGCCAGTGAGTATAGCATCACTCCAGTATTGATAAGGGACACTCATTACAATCATAATTGAACGGGCTATCTCTAAAAGATGTCGATTCTTCCTTTAATCAACCCCATTTTGAGCAGCCGTATCAACACAACTGGTCTGGTGTATTATGCCAGAGTCAGAGAGATATCTCTGATATTCACCATCAATAAACTCGGTGACATTGTCACTGCGAAGGATCTTTACAGTGGCATTGAACTGAATTTTAATCATATTATAAAAATCACAAAAACATCGAAAAATATCATGTTTTTGTTTTAAAAGATAAATCCATGTAGAACGAGAATGACAATCAATAAAAGTAACAAAGTACCTATGTCCAGTAATAGACACACGTCGATAGGGGCCCACACATTAGCATGAATTAGCATAAAAGGAATAGATTTTCTATTATGAAGATAAGGTAAATAAGTAGAACGAGTCTGCTTCGCAAAAATGCAGGCTTCACAAAAAATTCATCCTTGTTTCAAGAAGAAATTAAATCAGGAAATACAATCTTAAGAGTTTCTAAAGGGGGTGACCTAGCCTACGATGCCACTAATGAATGTTTGATATTACTGAATGGACCTGATTAGAAGATGTAGTTAGAGCAGAAGTAAATCCTCCAATCAGCTCCAGCAGATAAAGTCCATTGTCTAGTTTACCACGTCCAATCTCCTTCCCCGTTACCAAATCCTAAAAGACATAGTAAGCATGGAACAAAATTCAAGCGATATGGTCGAAATATCGCTCGAAATGCCTGCAAAATCTAAAACCGAAACGAAATGCATGTACAGGCACGATAAGTGTCCTGTATCGTGCCGTATCGACCAATATATCGGTCTATACGACACAATATCTCAGCCCAATACCATATCAGGCCGAAATGATACAATCGCAGCTTATAATATGTACTGTTTCGAGCTCATTTTCGAGCTTTCGGTCATTTTTTAGCTTTCGACCCATATCGCCAGCAAGATTTCGAGTCCTTTTTGAATTTTTTTTTTATTTCTCTTGCTTTCATCCCTCTTTTCACCTTATTTCTACAACTCCATTTCATTCAAACACTAGATTTGCTCCTTTATTTGTGCATTTTCTCATATCTTGCAAGGTGAGTAACCAACTTTCTCATTTTTTTATTTTTGTTTTGTTTGTACCGTAAATCATTTTAGATTGCTTCCAAATTTATGTATGTTTACTTTAGAGTGTAAAGGGCGTACCCAGTGCCGAAGCTCCCACACTGTGGGGTCTGGGGAAGGGACTTTCTATGTTTACTTTAGAGTGGCAATCTATGAATTTGTACTGTCAAAATTAATTTTTTATTCTTCCTACAATTTTTTTATTTTTTTGTTATTAAAAATTATTTAGTAAATTATGTACATTGCTAAAAATGTAAATGTATAATACATGTATAAGTTTCAAATTAATGTATGTGAGCATTGAGAAACCATATTGCTGTGATGGTGTTGAATTAATTTTTTTCTGTTAATTAGGTAATTTTACTGTACTTAATATAGATTTAAAAATATATATTTAAATATTAAAAAAACTAATTAATTTCTGTTTTTAAATTTAAAAATAGCGAGTATTAGTGGAAGCACGTTGCAATTTTTGGAGCATGATGTGGATATTTTTAAGATAGTGTGTATTTTATATTTTTTTAAATTATATATATATATATATATATATATATATATATATATATATATATATATTAACATTTAAAAATAGGAGTATTATTAGAAGCATGTATGTCATTTTTGGAGCATATCGTGGAGCTTTTCAAGATACTTAGTGTGTATTTCTTGTACCAGGCACTCTCTTTCAATGATGTCAAACATAGCTTGGCAACACGGGAGGCCACTGACAGCTAATAGAAGGATGAGCGAGTGTAATTATTGTAAGAAACAAATAGGAGGAGGTGGGGCCACTAGACTGAAGGCGCATTTAGCTGGTGGAAATAGGGATGTAAAAGGGTGCCCGTAGAGGTCCAGAGGGCAATCGCCTCAAATATTAGTGGGGGAAAGCAAAAAAGGAAAGATAAGAGAACACAGAGGGAGGAGTTCGAGGATGCATGCTTAGATGACCTTCTAGAGCCCGAGGATTATGGTCTGGATGAGCCACAGAGTATGGATGTGACCCTGATCCAAAGGCCGATCAAATCAGGAGGGCGATGATGATAAGTAGGAAGCAACAGAGAGTTGATGACATGAGGAAGCAACAGAGGGGTCTGGGTTGTGGGTCCACTAGAGAGCCAAAAGGTATGGGAGGCACAAGTGGCTCCCAAGTCCCTATGAGGAGGAATCAAAGTGTGAGGCAGGAGGTTCCTATCCCACGGGCCCCTACAAGGGGTCGAGCTTCATCAACACATCCTACAAATCCGTATCTAGAGATTTTTCGCAATGATCCGGCGCTATTTGCAATGCCTGAGCATAAACAGAGAAAGTTGAAGCACTTATGGGGGAGTGTGAAGGAAAAAGTGGGGATGGCTTTCTCCAAATGGGCTTATTATCATAGTATTCCAACACATACAGCCTAGGGGCCCTACTATAGAGATATGATTGAGGAGATAGGCAGGGCTAGGAGTGGTGTACAGGGCCCCACTCCATATAAGATATATAATGTCTATTTGCCCAAGCATAAAGAGGACTTAAATGAGTATATTAAGGGATTAAAGCCCATATAAGCTTATTATGGAGTGACTTTGATGGTTGGACTGGTCCCACTAGATAGTCCATCATCAAGTTCATGTTGAATTGTGATGGGAGGACAGTGTTCCTCAAGTCAGTAGATGCATCCGGTGATAAGAAGGATGCAAAATATACTTATAACTTATTAAAGCAAGTGGTGAAGGAGGTTGGAATGGAAAATGTGGTCCAAATTGTGAGTGATAATGGCTCCAACTACAAGAAAGCTGGGTTGAAGATGCAGGAGAACTCCAGGTATCTAGTCTAAACATATAGTATTAATTTTAATTTTTAAATACATATATTTACATTACATGTACACTTTATAACTTTGTGTTGATGCCTTGATGAATGGACAGATATAAGCTCTTTTGGACTCCATGTGCTGCTCACTTCCTTGACTTAATGTTGAAGGACATCGGAAAGGTCAAGCTTGTGAAGAAGATCGTGGAGCAAGCTCGACAAGTTAGCACCTTCATTTATAACCACACCTATGCATTAAGGATGATGAGGGACAAGTGTCAGGGTGAGTTAGTGAGGCCAGGCACAACCAAATTTGCTACTAATTGGATAGCACTGCAAAGCTTTGAGAGTAGGAAGACTGGCCTTAAGAGCATGTTTGCATCAGAGGAGTGGTTTAACTGGGAGGGTTCTTCATCAGTAGGAGGAAGGAGAGCACAGTTGACCATACTCGATGAGACTTTCTGGCAAAATGTGAGGATAGTGGTGAAGCTGCTTGAGCATGTAGTGCATGTGTTAAGGATGGTAAATCAGCAGAGAAAACCTACTCTACCACACATATTTGCTACAGTAGAGAGGATGAAGCAACAAGTTGCTCAAGTCCACCCACATGGCAACAAGAGAATCCTCGAAATCATCGAACTTAGATGGCAATCTATGTTGCAGCATCCACTACATAAAGCTGGTGAGTTGCTAAGTCTAGTATTTAATTTAATTTTTATTATGTTATCACACTATTAAGCATTAACTATTCCCTTTTATGACATACTTTTTCTTACACAGCATACTATTTAAATTCCAAGTACCATTACAAGGACAATCTTGGGATGAGGCAAGATTTGATGGATGTCGTCCAAACTGTAGTGGAGAAGTTGGAACCGGATCCATCTAAACAAGTTATCTTTATGGAGGTGAGATAGTGATTTGAATCATTTAATATTCACAATTCATAGTTTTATACTAAGTCATTAACCTAGTAAGTAGTAACTAGTTATTGTTTTTCTCTTTATATATTAGATAAAGGCATTTAGGGATGCCACTGGGAGCTTCGGTCATTCTGTGGCCGTATTGAGACGGGAATCAGTCCTAGGGGGTAAGTTCATTCATTTATTTCATTATATATTTAACTATTATATTCTATCTTTAATTTAGTTATTTGAGTAAAAAAATGATTTGGAGTCTATGTTTGTTATAGTTGAGTGGTGGTTGCAATTTGAACGTGACTCACCCCACTTGAGTGTGATTGCAAGCAAAGTGCTCTCACAAACATGTTCTACCACTGGTTGTGAGCGAAACTGGAGCACCTTCCACCTCATTCACTCGAAGAGGCGCAACCGATTGGGTGTGAAGCGTCTAAAGGACCTTGTCTACATACACTATAATACGAAACTAAGAGAGGATCATATTAGACAGGGGAGGGACAAAGAGAGTAACAATATCGAGTTAGCCGACATATTTAAGATGGATGATGATGATAACCCAGTAGTTGACTGGATCAGGGACAGTGGAGAGCCATTGCTGGATGAGGAGGGAGGTCATCCTAGTAGACGATTGTAGAGGAGATGGGGGCTGATGTGGAGGACTTCATGGCCCAGGAGGGGAGTGCACATGCAGCGCCCGCCTGTTGACTCAGGCCTCCGGTGATGACTACGATGGTGGTGATGATGATGATGGCGGTGATGATAGAGGGGATGAGGAGGGTGTCGGACCTCGTGATCAGGATTCAACTGATCCTAGGGACAGACCACCACCATGACCATCATCAGTACGTGGGAGTCAAGGGTGGGGAGGACGACCACTGAGATTCACAGGCGAGAGGCAATTCACCCACGCGACACAAGATTCAAACCATACTGGAACTACATCTCAAGGCCAAAATGTTTCCTCTACATATCCAAGGAAGGGGAAGGGGAGACAGCACGGCTATAGCACAAAGGACACATCCTACATTCCAGCTGATGCCGAGAGCTTGGTGGGATCTATGAAATCGATGAGCATTGATGATTCTAGAGACTCCTCCACCTCCAGAGGATCCGGATGGCATAGGCCTACAGAGTCCTCATATGATACTGTTGTGGAGAGTATTGGTTCTACTAGGTCGACTTATGGTTATAGACCACATGGTGTCCCTCCTGGCTATCAGATTCAAGGTCAAGCTAGTTAGCCACTAGTGGAGCCTTATGGTTATGGAGCAGCCTATGGAGCTTAAGGTGTCCCTCCCACTGTAACCTATCAGAGTCAGCCACTGGGACCTTATCAGTATGGACCTTATCCTTCTCCTAACAGCCAAGGTGCTCTTTTATTTGTTAAGCAAATCTTCCACTCTATTCCACAGCCACAAAGCCCACCACCACCAGTTCCTTGTTTGGAGATTCACAACTTCCCACTGTCAAGAAATCTTATGCATGTGGATGAGGCCACGTACAGAGATGCAGTTGTTGACTACGTCCAAAAATATATGGGGCGAACATCATAGGACTTGTATTGTCATTTGTATGGGGTGCAGACGGAAAAGGGAGACATTGAATAGAATACACTTGTACTTAGTAACATTTTCATTTTTTCTCTTATGTACTATATACTTGGAAAGTTAGATGTTACATTTTCAATAGTTTTTTAGTAAACTAGTAAATCTATAGTGTTTATTATGCTTGAAATAGGTAGTATGCAAGAATCTAAATCAATTTGAGTGCATATGAGGCCCGAAATTTGATGTTCCAAGAGTCTAAGAAAAAGTGTCGAGTTTAAGTCGAAATGAATTTGTTCCTTGATAATAAGATGGGAAAAATGTCAGTTTACAATTCAAGTCATGTGTAAGACTGCTGATAGATAACAAGTTAGTAAAGAAAGAGAAAACATGTAAAACTTTAGATAAAGAAAGTGATGGAGAATGTTGAATGGTCCATTTTCCAGCAATGGAAAAATGGGAACAATCAGCAATTCGAACTTTATCTTTTCCAGAAGTTGGAGAATAAAGTAAGAAAAAGGAGGATGAACCTGTCATATGATCTATGGCTCCAGTATCAATGATTCAAGGAGCAAAAACTGAAGAAACATGGAACCCTATAAAAGTTTTACCTGAAGTAGCAAGGTAGGAATTGGTATGGGTAGTGGAGGTTGTACCGGCAGTAGAAGACTGCAGAATACGTTGCAGAGTAGCTAACTCCTCTTGTGAAAAACCAACGTGTGCAGAGGGTGTTATGGAAACCATCTCAAAAAGAATTAGCCTTCGGTTTTCCTCTTCTTTGTGCCCTTTTCTGCTTGAAATCAGCAGGCTTCCCATGAAGCTTCCAACAATTGCCCTTGTTATGATATGGTTTATGACAGTGCTCACACATGACAATCTCCTTGGCCGATTTGATTTAGTGCTAACAGATTGCAAGGCCGATTTCTCCACAATAGGAGTATAAGGCATGGCTAATAGACAGCTTTCCTCACACAAAACAATGGCATAGGACTGTTTCAGTGTAGGAAAGGGAGAACGACTCAATACTTGCACTCTGACCTGATCATACTCCACATTCAAACCTGCCAAAAAGTCATATACCCGAAGCTTATCAACATGCTTCCTAAAAGTGGCCACATCATCCAAATTAGTGGGGTGATAATCCCCATAGTGATCCAACTATTGCCATAGAGATCACAACTCTGCATAAAATTGGGCCACATTCAGTTCCTTTTGGGTAGTCTCATAAAGCTTCTTTCGTAGCTCATAAACATGTTCATCATTCCCCAACTGTCCATATGTTTCAAGTAGTAGCCTTCCGATTTAGGCTATAGCATCAAGTAATAAGTATCCACGAGCAATATTTGGAGTCACGGAATTCAAAAGCAATAACATAATAAGAGAGTCATTTGAGATCCATTTATCATGTGAAACACCTATTGTGGGAGGTTAGATTGTGGCACTCATAAGGTATCCAACAAATCCTCTTCCGGCAATAGTCAAGGTAGGCAGATCGAGACAAAATCAAATAATGTGTTCCATCAAATCTTACTGAAAGCGGATGAAAAGTGGGGTAATGAGCGATCTATTTGTAAGTTCGCATATTCTCAGGGACCTATCTGTAATTTTAATATTTTTAGGGGCTTATTTGTATTTTTGGTTCTCTATGGACCTTTTGTGATTTCACATCAGGGATCTGTCTGTGATTTCACACATCTTCAAGGGCCTGTCTGTGATTTTCCATCACTTCAGAGGAAAAAGAAGAAGAAGAAGAAGTCCTATAAGTCCTATAACTCCCTAGATTTGGTTGGTGGTTTTTCTATTCCATTCTGTGACGTTTCAATTGTTTTGAAAGGGTGAAGATTGAAGAATTGCAGACAGTTTTTTTTGGCATGGCAACCACCGATGGTAAAAATATGCAAATTCGAAAATTTAAGTCCTTGAGAATATTCAATTTACAAAAGAGACCCCTGGAACATCAGTATTTATTGTTTCTTTTTCCTTCTTTCTTTTTGGGGTGATAGAACCATAGGTTAGAGAGGGAAAAACCAAGACATGGTTCTACCAAGATTGAGGTGGTCTGGCCATGCAGATTCTATTGCTAGAAGGCAGCGGCTGATTCTTGTGATTCCAAAAAAAGAAGAAACAAAAAGGTCCTGCCAATGGAAGGCGATGGGAATGGGAAAAGGCAGCGACGGACTTTTGCGATTCCAAAAGAAGATTGATTCTTGCGATTCCCAAAAAAATAAACAAAAAGGTCCTGCAGTTGGAAGGCAATGGGAATGGAAAAAAGGCAGCTATGGACTCTTACAATTCCAAAAGAAGAAGATATGGAGTCTTGCGATTCCAACAAAAAAAAAACAAAAAACAAAATAAATAAATAAATAAGAGGAACGATGGTTGCTGGTATAGCGAAGAGGTGAAGGGCAGCGATGGTGTAGTTGCAACGGTAGTAGGTCTAGTCGCAGAATCGAGAGAGAGAGAGAGAGACGATCATTCCTTTCTTGCTTTTCTTTCCTTTTTTTCTCTAATCAAGTTTTGGCTCTGATGTCATGTTGAGAAAATGATTGTGGTAGAATTACTTAATTGATTAGTGTGATCTTAAGCCCTCTATTTATAATAAGGTGGAAAAAGTACTATCACATAAATACCCTTATTGGGGTAACAAAATATAAAAAATTACACAAACTAAAACTCTAACAAAACTGAACTCCTAATAGGACTCAACCAACAATAATTGATTTTTTTCAAGGGTAATAGATGTATTGATTGCAAACCTAGAGGGTATATATGTAATTTGCTTTAAATCACAACAAAAGTATTGGGTATGGCTCATGCTTCACATTCTGTTGTCGAAGACCTTCCCCCTGATGCAGTCAGGGACAAGCCTGAACTACAAAGGAAACCCCAAGGCCCAAAGTGATATAAGGCCTCTACAGGCCCAAGGCAGCTATCCCCGTGTGCGTCAAGGGGAAGGTCGTCGACAACAAAATGTGACACATGAGCCATACCCACACTTCTGTTATGAACTTAGGATTTAGATTGAACTTATGATGGTTGTATTATTGTATTCTCAAAGAGAATGTGATGTTCTATTGCATACATATGGATGGAATTTTGTTTCTATTTAAGTTATTTGATGCATCCTATCACTTGCTTTTTCATTTATATGTCCTAATGGTTCTATATTTCATGTTTTATAACATTGCATGTTCAATCTTGCAGCATTTCAGTTTCAAACATAGGGTCAAATTAGAACTCATACTTAAGGTTGTTTTCTCATAAATCTAAGGCCACCAGCGTGTTCAAAAGGCCTAAAATAGGCTAACTACAAACTTTGAGCCCAACCTGACCCTTAAAACCCTCCAAGATGGGCCTCAAGTTCACTCAAGTTGACCAGGAAAAAAATCCCAGATCTCGAGTGAGATCTCGTTTTTTTCAAGGGCAAGATTGCTCTCAAGTGCGAGATTCGGTACCATGGTAGGTATTGAGTCAAGGTTTGGAGATCTAGGGGTTAGGGTTTAGGACAAATTTAGGTTTGAAGAATTCAGGAAATAGAAAGTGAAGCATAAGCCATACCAAGAACTACGACTGGAACTTAGAAAGTAAACAAAAATTAGACTTCCACTAGGACAAAAGACTCATACTTAAACAAGGACTCTATCATAACGCATCCTGGGATAATCCAGATTACAAAGCAAGAATATCGAGACTCCATGTAGAAATTGGACTGCAACTCAAGGAATCCCTCTCTAATTGGGACTCGTAGCCGAACTAGGACTCTTCAATAACTTCACCAAAAAAACCCAAACTTCAAAACAAAAATAGAACTACTTTCTGACTTGGATTCGGTCTATTACCAGAGAATCCCTATCTAATTAAGACCAAATAACAAAATAAAGATAGACTTGGACTCCTAACAAAATCCTGATTAGGATTAGATCAAATTGAGTTGGATTAGGGGTACCCAAAAAGGACCAAAATGCCCCTACGCAGGCCAAAATTCCCTGGGTTGCTGGTAGGGCCGCAGGGTAAGTTCCCTGAGCCTTATGTGGGTGGTTCTGCATCCTATTCACATCAACTAGTCATATGCTGGCAAAATTTACAAGCAAGAAACCAACAGAAAACACTAAAAATATTTAGACTAGGCATAACAAGTATCCACGATCAAAGAAGATTGTGTGAAAAGGAAGAGAAAAACCTGAGTACGCAACTGAAGTGCATCAAGTAGGGCTGAAAACACAGGGGAAAACACATCTTCCACAGTTTTTCCACTATTTCCCTTGTCTATATCAAGGCCAAGGATATAGCTGGCGAGACTACACCTGTTAGCAAAATAAAAATAATTTGTACAATGATTATATTCTTACGTAGGAAGTTAGCTAGGCTTACAAAGTTTCATAAAGCTCATTTTAGGTTTTCATAAAGCATCATGAAATAATCTTGCACATTACATAGAGCAAGTAAAAATATACAGAAGTGAAATTCTTTCATAAGAAAAATAATAAAACAGTAGTATGACAATGAGATAACAAAAATTTACGTGTTCATCTTTACATTATAATTATATGGTGCACTACCCAAATTACACCTTGTAGTCTATACCATTTTAAGCTACATCTCCGATTCATCCTCCAGTTATGTATTAAATTTTTATATCAAAATTTCAATCTAATTTCTCAAGAAAATATACGTCACTCTACTTAACTCACTATAAGCTTCTCCTTTTCCCAGGAATTCTCCACACAAACTCTTCCACAAATTTTTAACCAAGAACCCTCAATTCAACAACTGAAGCACCTATTGACAACCATTTTACTCACTACATTGCAAAGGATACAGGATAACTTTCCCCAACATAAAAAATCAATTCCTGAGATGCTTATTATTATTTTTCCAATATGATTACTAAACAATTGATATTTGATTGCCAACACAGGGTACTTGATGCTGGTCCAGCACAGAATTGGACTATATCCCTTTGAAATCAACCTAGGGTTGATAGATATGAATGCTGAGCACCTTTCTCATAAGTTTATGTGTTCATGGGCCTATTTAGTGGGGCTAAAGTTGAATGTCTAAGCCAAGTACAAAAATAATCTAATTAATTGATTTAGTATCATAATTTTGCCTAATCTATGTTATGAAGGAAGAATAGTCGTTTTTATGCTTTCTTTTAACTTTACTGTCCCAGTCACAAGTCTAGTAGGAGTCCTAGGTCTAATAAGTTTTCAAGTCCTCTTTCTTGTTGGATGTTATTTACCAGCAGACCATTCAAAAAGAGTGAAAACCCTTTGCATGACTAGGTTTACCAAACAAAAGGAGCTTTTACAACTCCAGTAGGGAGTATAGCTAAGAGAAAGCAACTGAAATAATGTCTGACTTCCCGTCTAGCCAAAATTGGTGATTGCACTATCCTAACTCGGACACACTTTTCTTTGTGAGGTTATTTTGTTGCCACCTTCTTTCCTGTGAAGCTATCATTCAAGGAGGGCATTAGGGAAACTTTGGATGCTCAACCCTATTTCGTCCAACTTCACGCACTACGGCCTTCATTGTTCGTGGTCGTCATCCCTCTTGCGCCCTTTATCACTGTTAAGAAAGGGCAATTTGGGAAAGGACTGATCCATCGAGAGTTAGTGCCTTGCGCTAACTCTCGATAGGAAAAAGATGGCGGTAATTAAGAGTTTTATACCAATTGAAATTGGTTGGCTTTCCTATATAGAATAGACTTGTAAATGTATATATATATATATATATATATATATATATATATATATATAATGAAGTTATTTTGAGGTGTGCTCACAAGTTGAATCTAAGCCTCCACAACTAAGCCGTGGCTTCCATCTTCTCCTCTCCCTCATTCTTCACCTTATTCTTTCTCAAACTAACATGGTATCAGAGCTGTAGGTCCTTTTATTCCTTTCGATTCTAAGAATTACTAGTACAAACTGTTGATTTTTATAGAAAGAAAAGAAATTGTACCTGGTGTGAGAGTCGTTTCCAGAAATTAAAAGGATGCAGCACCTTACGCTACACTTGTTGGTGATTTTTATTTGAAGATTGATGCAGCTTCTTACGCTGCCATTATTTTGGTGTCTTCGTTGAAGATCGGTGCAAGAGAATGCCCAAATTGATGTCGGGTCTGCATTTTTCAGGTACGAATAAACTGCGATTTATTGAGATACTTTTAGTTTTATGATAGAGTGTCTGTCGGATCTGCTTCTTAGGAGAAGAAGCAGCCGTCGCTGGTGCTGGCTGTGGGTGGGAAACAAGTCGGCGATCTATTTAGGGTTGAGAGTGTCTGTCGTGTCTGCTTCTTAGGAGAAAAAGCAGCAGTCGCTGGTGCAAGCTGTGGGTGGGAAACAAGTTGGAGTTTTCACCTACCTACACTGCTTTAGATCAGAAAGAGAGAGTGAGAAAGAGAGAGAGACTTCGAGAAAGAGAAGAGTGTGCCTGCGATCGATAGTCTGAAATTTCTGGTTATGACTTTGTGAGCACAAGTTTTCTGGTTTGGTTTTAAGTTGGTTTTAGGTTGTTTTTCTGGTTCGGTTGGTTCAAGTGGTCCAAGTTGGTTTATTTATGGTTATGAGATTAATCTGGGAATATTTCTGATTCTGGTCTCTGATTTCTGATTCTGGTTTCTGATTTCTGACTCTGATTTCTGGAATTTGATTTTAATTGTGTTTGGATATGGGAGAAACTTCAAGTAAAAATACCATGATTGAAATTATTTTGTTCATCCTCTCATCGGTTAACTGAAAAGAAATTGGAGGGTATACCAAATTTCCACCAATGGAGGGCTATAGTTAAAATTGTTCTTACTGAACGAGGACAGATAGATCATTTGACTAAGACTGTACCTAAAGATGATGATACTTGGGCAATTGTTGATGCACGAATACTTGGGCAAACGTTTAATTCGTTGGCCGATAATATTATAGATTTAGTTAGTCACTTACAAATTTTGAAGGAATTATGGGAGTATTTGAATGTGTTGTATTCTGGTCAGAATAATCTGCCTAGAATCTACGAATTGTCCCAGGAATTTTATCGAGTAGATATTACCCAATATTTTGCAGATTTTTTAAAAGAATGTATGAAGAACTAAACTCTATTCTACCTAACTCCTCTGATGTCAAAACTATGCAAAATCAAAGAGAACAATTAGCTGTTATGGGTTTCTTGGGAGGTCTTGGAAAGGAGTTTGAGGCAATTAGAGCACAGATTCTTGGTAGTGATCATGTACCCACGTTAGCTGACACATTTTCAAGAGTCCTTCATGTTGCAAGGAAGAGTACCAATAACTCTACAGAAAATTCAGCTTTGGCAACAGTTTCTCGAGGCACTTCTGGAGGACAAGCCCCTGGTGGACAGAATATAGGACGAACTCGAGGAAATAATACTGGAAAATATCCAAGTTCACACAACTCTACTGACAGTCCAGGACAAGTTAAGATTTGTCATCATTGTGGTCGTCCAGGACATATTCAACGATATTGTTGGAAGCTTCATGGGAAGCCCCCACACATGGCAAATGCAATCATCACCTCTGAATCAGCGTCTACAACTACTATAGTTCATTCTGAGGGTAAGACTGTAAAGATGACTGAGGAAGATTATATTCGTTTCACTCAGTTTCAGGCACTCAACCACAATCAGCCACTGCCACCCTTGTTCAGACAGGTAATGCTACTGCTTACCTTTCAACCACATCTCGCCCATGGATCCTTGATTCAGGAGCTTCTGATCATATGACCAGGGCTACAGGTATATTTTCCTCTTTTGTCCAATCATCCTCTTTGGTTACACTTGCTGATGGCTCTCATATCAATGTTAAAGGAGTGGGTACAATTCAACTCACTCCATCCATTAACCTACCCTCAGTTCTTTACGTACCTAATTTGCCATTTAATTTATTATATGTTCATAAATTTACTTCCACTAATAACTGTTTGGTTAAATTCTTTCCTGGATATTGTTTATTTCAAGATCTTACAACGAAGAAGATGCTTGATAGAGGCCGTATGTCTGAGGGGTTGTATCTATTTAAGGAGATATCCTATACTGCTTGTTCTAGTATTTCCATCCCCCATCATATACATTGTCGGTTGGGGCATCCCTCTCTAGAAAACCTAAAATTGGTAGATAAAAGTTTTCATTCTCTTTCAAAGTTGGACTGTGAGTCTTGTCAATTTGGAAAACTTCATCATGTGAGTTTTCCTCCTCGTATAAATACCAGATCAGACCACCCTTTCTCTCTAGTTCATTCTGATGTGTGGGGACCCTGTCATGTTAGTTCTACTTTAGGTTACAGATACTTTGCTACATTTGTGGATGACTTTTCAAGAGTCAATTGGCTATATTTAATGAAAAATCGTTTAGAATTATTTGACATATTTTGCAATTTTGTTATTGAAATTCGTACTCAATTTGGTGTTCCTATTCATACTTCTCATAGTGATAATGCCAAAGAATATTTCTCTGACACTTTTTGTAAATTTATGGCTTCTAATGGGATTCTTCACCAATCCTCCTGTGTCGATACTCCTCAACAAAATGCGGTTGCAGAAAGAAAAAATAGACACTTATTGGAGGTCACCCGTTCTCTTTTATTTGAGATGAAGGTTCCTAAATCCTTTTGGGCTGATGCAGTTTTAACTGTTTGTTATCTTATTAACAGGATGCCTTCATCTGTCTTAAAAGGTGGCATTCCCCATTCTCTCTTATTTCCTTCATCTCCCTTATTTACTTTGCCTCCTCACGTATTTGGTTGTGTATGTTACATTCGTAATCATTGCCCAGGGATCTCTAAACTTGATCCTCGTGCACTTAAGTGTACTTTTGTGGGGTATTCTCGCACTCATAAGGGATATCGTTGTTATTCTTCCGACTTACGAAGATATTTTGTTACTGCAGATGTATCATTTTTTAGTCCACTCCTTTTTCTAATGAATCTCATAGTTTAACTGACCTAAATGATGATCTATATATTTTTCAAAGTGTATTTCCACAGGGTACAGTTCCTTCACCTCTACCTCTGCCAAACATCACCAAAGTATACATGCGCCGTCAAAAACCACCAGCTCCCCCTCTTGCACCTACGGTCTCTACCCCTGTGCCAACTTCGTCTATTGATCCTGCGGACGTTCCTGCCAAATCTGACCTTGATATGCCCATTGCTCTTCGGAAGGGTACTTATTCTTGTGTTCAGTATCCCATCTCTAACTTTATTTCATATTCTACTTTATCACCTGGGTTCTCTCTTGCTCTATCTACTATAGAGACTTATCATATTCCTAAGAATGTTCTTGAAGCCTTGTCTAATCCTGGGTGGGTCAGTGCAATGAACGAAGAATTACAAGACTTAAAAGACAATCAGACTTGGGATCTTGTGCCTTTACCCTCAGAAAAGACAGTTATTGGTTGTAGGTGGATATTTACAGTGAAAGTTAATCCTGATGGTTCTTTAGCTCGCCTGAAAGCTTGTCTCGTTGCAAAGGGCTATGCTCAAGTTTATGGCGTAGATTATGTTGATACTTTTTTGCCTGTTGCCAAGCTTACTTCCATCCACATTTTAATCTCTCTTACCGCTACCTACCAGTGGCCCTTGTTTCAATTGGATGTGAAGAATGCCTTCCTTCATGGAGATCTACATGAGGAAGTGTATATGGAGCAACCACCTGGGTTTGTTGCTCAGGGGGAGAAGAATAAGGTTTGTCGCCTCCCCAAATCATTATATGGTCTCAAGCAGTCACCTCGAGCATGGTTTGGACGATTCACTATTGTTGTAAAAGAATTTGGGATGACTCGTTGTGAAAGTGATAACTCTGTATTCTTTAAGAACTCTGATGCAAGCAAGATCTTTCTTGTAGTTTATGTTGATGATATTGTCATTACAGGAGATGACACTTCAGGAATTGATAGGTTAAAGACCTATTTACAAGAGAAATTTCAGACCAAAGACTTGGGCAAGTTAAAGTATTTTCTAGGAGTTGAAGTTTCCCAATCAACAAAGGGCATCTTCTTATCTCCACAACTAAGTCATGGCTTCCATCTTCTCCTCTCCCTCATTCTTCACCTTATTCTTTCTCAAACTAACAATCACTTATGAGTTATAAGGCCACACGGGCCTAAATACCCCGTAGACAGAAAGATAAAGAAAGTTCACATTATAGGGTATTTTTTCTCAGGCTTTGAGAGCTTGTATGTGTGTTTTCTGATGCAACTACTAGTTTATGTCACCTTTGGTTAGAGAAAATCCAAGAGTTTACTCCCTAAGGATCTAAGGAGAAGTCAAGCCAAGATAGTTGTTGTGGCTGAATTGGTACTCCACAAGGCTCCCCCTTTTAGGTGTCTGGCAGCCTACACCCCATCCCCCTTCCCTATCAACATGATACAAACTTCAAGGCCAGATCTACACCAATCTAACCATTAGATATGTCACAAACCTTAGGCACATCATTCACCCAACCCTAGTTATCTTAGATCCTAATTTGACCATATTCCAACCAAGGAAGGAAAAATCGGCAATATTTCGCCATTTTGTTACATGGTGATGCATAAGCCAGGCCGAAACGAACTTTACTAAAGGTCGCCGGAAAATCGGCGATTTTCCCGCGAACCGGTGAAATACCAGTGAAAATTGCCGAAACTTCATGTAAATCTCTCTACAACTTTCTCGCCATCATATCTCTTCTTTGCCTGAAAACCAAAACCAGAAGTCAATTGAAACTTTCCTTGCTTCCCTAACATTGCTTCAAAGCTTCTAATTCATCTCTTCTTCTGCTTCGTTAGAAACAAAGACCTTCCTAATCTCTGGCCATAACAGGTCCTCTTCCACATTCGCAGTCGCCGGAAAATCTAGGGCCCAAATTCCCAATTAGGAAAAGGGGTTAGCCCATTAAAGGAACCCAAGAAGTAAGGAATGTTATTAACACCTCTCACGTCGAAGCTTGCTATAATGGTTGAAGATGAATCAGAGAAAGAAGGTCCACACTCCACAACTCTCTTCATAGCCATTCATCATCACAAAGGACGAAGTAATATCACTTGCATTAGCAAGGCAGTTTATCTCCTCTTCCCAAAGCTTCATCACCGGCAACAGCGTTTCTTCTTCCACGGAAGACTCAGCCAACATCATCTCTCCCTCGTCTTCATCCTTCAAGTCAAACAGAAAAAGTGGAGTTCGTGGTCCTTTTCTGGCGACTTCGACGGTTTCTTTGAAGTTCCCTTAAAATCTACGTCGAAAATATCGGCAAAATGTCACCAAGATTTCGCCCCTTAATTCCAACCAACCAATTTTCAAGATATAAATAATTTATTCGACTTTTGCACTTCCTAAAACTCCAAAAACAAGAAACTCCATATCTTCCAATTTAGCCATCCAAATCCAACAAAACATAGAGATCATATCCCTATAACATTAACTGCATTTCCTCCAAGTTTTAGCCCATTCCAACACCTATAGACCCAAATTCTCCATCTCAAGGAACTCATCATGTATCTCCCCTAGGCTAAGTATTCTTAATAGTGATGTAGCCATAGAATTGAAGGCCCGTTACAAGATTAAATTGTGAATCCCCTAGGATCCTAACCCAAAACTCTACTTGCAGGCCCAAGAACTCGTTGATCCAGTAGATGGAAGCTGGGGGCCATCCAAGGTAGAGACCATTAGATTTGCATCTGAATCCATGGAGTTGAATGGTGGAGATCAAGGTTTTCCCACTTTGTTGGAGTTTGAAGAAGATGGACTCAAACCCGGAGGAATGGGAAGACGGGTTACCAGCTCTTGAGTGCCGGAGTTGGGTGGTGCCCAAGTCTAGGTATAAGCCCTAGGCATGTCCCCTATCCTGTACATATGTCCAAGACAACATAGACCCATTAACCACCTTGTTGCTGTCAAGTGACAGGGGTGGTTGGCTGCCAACCTGCCGTCCCCTATAGGTAGTTGGTCAGAACAGTACGGGAATTTCAGGGTTTTTATGATCTAAAACCCCGAATTAATGGTTCTAAACCCAAATTCGAGAATATACTATTGTTAGACAGCCAAGGGTTCTAAAGCGAGTCAGAGTGCATTCCAACAAGAAAGAAGCAGTTTTTGCAACAGAAAGCTTGGAAAGATCTTGAAGGTAAAATATCTATCTCTTCCGTCTCCTTACTAATCTTCGTTAATTCTAAAGAGATGGATGTGATGGAAACCCAGTTGGGGAATCAGATTTGGTAGGGAAACCAATGTTTTCCATCAATCCTAATCAGATCTAGCATGAGAGATGAGATCTACATCTTTCCCCACTGCAGAATTTTCCTAAAAGTAGGACCCTCAACTTCAAATTAATTGATCTTTAAGTCTTGTTGTTGTTCATCGTTCAGGAATATTTGGACGCACATCACATTTGAAATCCATGCCTAACAACAGCTGAGAACCCTTTGTGGATCAGAGATTGAAAGTGTAAATTTTGGATACGGGAAGCAATTCACGCACCTAGGCGGTCAATTGTGGGCGGTCGACCAGCCTCTACTGGCCTAATCGACCACTTGGTCTGCTGCCCTAGTGTTGGCTATAGGTTTTGGCTAGAATGATTCCTAACTACACATATGAACATATTTCTAGGGATCCCGATGACTTGCTAGCATAGTTCCTAACTGCATATCCTCAAAAAGGCACACAAACATGCACATGCACACCAGGGGATGAAAAAACCCCCCCAATAAATGGAAAAGGGAAATATCTTCCACAAGTAATGCAACAGAACAAAGTTACAATTCAAGTCGTGACTATAGGAGGCACCTTTCAGTCTCACACTTACAACCATGCAACTGGAACTCTTACAAACCACCTTTGAACTTAAGAAAGAGACAACAGCATTGATTACATAATAACAAAGCCAATACGATTAACTCAAATAAGAAAAAAGGGGAAATGAAGACACAGAACCTTGCAAAAAGAAAAATGGGGTTCCAGAAGCATACCAAAATTGCAATGTGGAGTCAGCAATCTCCCAGTCTTCACAAGGAAAAGCCACACAACTGTCACATAAAAATACACCTACATTACTAATACAGTCCTGAGCATCTATGCACATTAAATGGTTAAGGATCAAGAAAACAAGAATCAACACAGAAAAAATAAAAGAACTCACACTTCTTAAGATATAAAGACAGTTACAGTCAAAGAAGCAGAAGAATTCTTCCCTTCATTGGAGAATGGAGCTGGATTGACAAGCCCTTCGCTGGTTCTTCTATTTGTGATTCAATTGGAAATGCAGCTTCTTGTGCTACCATCAACCATATTTGGTAAGGAACAAAATTTTAGGAAATGGACCACCAAATCTCGGCTTCTCATGAATTTCGGATTTCATTTCTTTAAAGTTCTCGCAAGTAGATTCTATTTCTTGTTTT
The DNA here is from genome assembly GCF_041222555.1 of Hakea prostrata. NCBI lineage: Eukaryota > Viridiplantae > Streptophyta > Magnoliopsida > Proteales > Proteaceae > Hakea > Hakea prostrata. The sequence goes on from NC_142607.1 coordinate 1,405,260, forward strand.
AACACCACAACGAACAGGCGTATTGTTGTCTAGGGCCTATGTTTTATTCTTTTAAAGCCAATGCTTCTCATTCTAAAGCTTGTCCCTTGCTTTTCTTTTCTTTTCTTTTCTTCTTTCCCCCTCCGGGGCCTTGTAGCTACTTTCTCTTCGAATTGGATTCACTTATTCACCCAAAGAAAAAAGGAAAAACTTGAAATCCCTTGGGAACTCAAAAAAGCACTTGTCGATGCAACTAATAAGCCCAGGGATGGGATATATAGGTGTTAAGCCCTAGACCCCATAGGTTAACCTTGTAATGGCCCAGTTCGGCTGCACACAAATTTAGGAAGAATCACTTAGTTTATGTTTTAGAGTTTAAACCGGTTGAATAATGGTTCAAAATAAGTTAGATTTAAATGGGGCCAATTTAAGTCAAGGACATACTGGTCTTTTTACACATTTGTAATTAGATTAGTCCATTCCAATTAGGAACAGGACTTTGTATTTTACTGAAATTTGCATTGAGCAAACTTGGTTGTTGCCATCCCTGGAAGAGATACTTCTCTGTTGTCTAAAGTTTAGATAACTGAATTTCTGCTGTTTAGCAATCACTTGATAACTGACCTGCTACTGTTTAATGTTCTGATTGTGATAAAGTGGTCAGCCCAGGTACTGGTTTCTCAAGTTGTTAAAGCCTAGGAGCTTCGGTGCGCTAGGTTTTTGAAGTCAAAGTTCCTTCTTTGACTGTGGAAACAATCTTCTACAGAGATCTACCCGATAAGTTGCTGCCAAGGATCAGAATCTCAGTTTTGAGGCTTGTTCCAGCCAGCAAGAAACCAGGGAACTTCTCTAGAAATTTGACTCCTGGTTTTGGTGCATACACTACATTTAGAAGTGTTAGAATTTCTGTACCTGTAATTCGCCTAGGACTGAAAGGAAATTTAGAAAGAAGAAGAAGAAGAATAGAGGAAGACAGAAGAAGAGAAGAAGGGAGAGAGCCTCCATGTGCGTGTTGGCTCTTGCCAGGTACTTTATTTATTGTTAGAAAACAAGCTTTTAACAATCAAAACTTTTTGAAAACAAAATAAAGAAAGAGAAGAGAAGTGAAGAACCAACAGCAATGTCCTGCAATTCTAGCTACGGTCCTAAAATCACATGCAGTGTCTATTTATAGATTCAAGTACAAAAATACAACTTGAGAGACAAGAAACTTGTCCTCTAAAAAAGGAAATAAAAAGTAAAACACGTGGACAGATTCTTCTAGTCTTCCAACTCCTAAAGAGCTGTCTAAAATAGAAAGTATAGAAAAAGAAAGTACTGAAAATAGAAACAAACATAAAATAGAACCTATGCACTCAAGCTCTCTCAAAGCTTGATCACCAAGGAACCTTTTCCAAGAAAGGAAAGTATGTAATTGAAATTCTCCAAAACTTGTAAACCAATTCACCATCTATAAAATTAGAAAATCAATAACCTGAGCACCAAGGTAGCACAATTCTCAACGCTCCCCCTCAAGCTGGAGTATACACAAAGAAAACTCCTGCTTGGCCAATAAGAAAAAGCTTTAAGGGCAACACCAATCTTGTGTAGAAATAGTGGACGCCGGTAAACACAGAGAGAACTTCACCTAGTAGATACCAACATTAACTTAAAAAAACTTTAATTCTTCATGTAGAACAAACCATCCAACAATGAAAGCAATTGACGATATTGAAGACGAACAAAATCCATAAGTATAATAGCACCAAAGGCACTATCTAAAGAATGCCAGGAGCAGGGAAAAATCTAAATATTAACAGTAAAAGTTGTAGCTCCAACGTCCACACATAACATCTTGCCAAATGGAAAAGTAATAGGCAAAGGTATGGTAGGTAAAAGGCATTATTAGTTACAGTGGACCAAATAAGTAAGGTAGTATGGGTGACTACAGACCAAGTAGGTAAGGTATTATGGATTATGATGGACCAAATAGGTAGGTAAAAGATAGTATAGGATACTGCAGACCAAGTAGATAGGTAATGTAGTATAGGTTACTACAAACCAAGTAGGTAGCTAGGTAGGTGTAGTTGTAGAATACCATCTCAGGAGGACAAGGATGTCACCAATAATTATCTTCAAAAAATCTTAAGTAGATGTAGAATATGTCTCCAATCTCCCCCTCACGTCCAGCATTAGACGTGGACAATTAATGAAAACCAATATCCAATATAGGAAGATCCCAAGCAAGAATTTCCAATATGCCACCTTTTTATGGTAGATATAATCGTCATTCTTCTAACAAGTCTGAATCCAACAAATTATTTCCAAATTCTCCTCATGGTAGATTATTAAGGTGCATGGATGTGCCAAGCTTTGAAGTCCGATACACAAGCTGATGAGGTAGGAGTCCACCAAAATATGGTTAACATATAAGCCCAATGGCAATTCTATAATCAATTAGATTTTTCAAGGAGTTTTTGTTAATAAAGAAGTGATGGACATGAAAGGACCCAGATTTATAAATGGAGGATAGACTTAGAACGGAAAACTCTTAACGGCAAGATTGTAATATAGTATAAGAGAGATGGGTAATTAAAGAAAATAGGGGTATAGAATGTGGAAATATAGATAGGACAGGGTAATAATGTCAATAAGGCACAGAACAAGAATCAAGCCCAAAATTGAATTAGACTTTAATAAATTAACCAAATCATAAACCAGAAATTCCGTTAAACTTAAACCAGAACTGGACCAAGACTGAACCAGCTATGAATCACACCAAACCAAATCGTGATAGGGAAAAAACCGAACTGACTTAAACCGGAATCAATACAGCAAAGTCGCACAGGAGATCGAATAACAGCCACCTTCAACCTCAATATTCGATCATCTTTTGGGTCAAGAATCAATCGAGCCACAGAAACTTTTCAAGTCTTCCAAACACTCATGCTAACCAGGATTTCTGTCAAGACTTTCACATGATGGCCTGCAGCTTCCCTGATCTTCTTTCTCTTCTCTTCCACTTAATCTTAATTTTTTTTTCTTCCCCCCTTTCCTACAGCAAAAAGAGACGCCATCAAGAAAGTCTTTCTAGATCTTGCCATCCATGTAGTTTCAAACCTGAAACAGTAAAACTGAAACAAACTGCAACCTTAAAGGGAAATGACAACTTCTGCAACCTTCACTGGAGGGACAGCAACCCCGAGTACTGGAAGTCCTGGAAATTGAAATTGAGAGAAGAAAAAGAAACACACCAACACTAGGAAAGCCCTTTGAAGTCAGCGATGGGTACTAGATTTATATATATCAATTCGACCTTCCAAGTTCAATACAGAGAAAGGTTTCAGAATTTAGAAACCAAAAAGGATTGATTCGGAGTTTGAATCAAAGAAGGATTTCTCTCCCAATTTCAAACTGTTGAAGTATATGTAAATTTGGGTGTTTTACTGTTCACGTTACTGTTAACGCGAACAGTGTTTTTACTGTTCACGTGAACAGTAAAAACAGCTTTTACTGTTCACGTTATTGTTCACATTACTGTTCACGTGAACAGTATTATGCTATTGTTTTAATTATATTTTCTATTTCTAATGTGGGAATCTTGCTACATAAGTATTGGGAGTTTTTTAGAAAGCATAGTTTCTATTTTGGTGGTAGTTTCTATTTTCAGAACTTTCTATTTTAGGAGTTATGAAGTTATTAAAGCTGTAATATTTTGTTTCCTTCTTCTAGAGGACAATTACTTTTCTCTCAAGTTGTATCAGATTCATTAGAAGCTATAAATATAAGTGCTCTGTGATTCTAGACTCTTTAGCTAAGAATCACAGCTCTTTTCTACTGGTTCTTCATCTCTCTTCTCATCTTCTTCTTCTCTCTTTTCTCTGTTCAAGTTCAACTGCTATTTTGATTGTTTAAAACTTGTTTTCTAACATGGCATCAAAGCTTTTTTGAATCAAAATAGTGTTGTTCTCAATATTCTCTTCTGAAATTCTTTTTTTTCTTCTATTTCCTTGGTGTGCAGCCACCTAATGCTGTATATTATGGACTGTTAGATCAGATATTCATGTGAATTGATCTTCTCAACCTATTACCTTACTCTTACACGTTCCAGAACTTGAATACCTTTGTTAGCTCTTTTTTTTTCTCCTATTTTGTCCTAAGGTTGCAGAATTTTTTTTGTGTTCTTTCTACTTCAAGTTTTGGAAAACTAAATTGAGTGATATCTACCTCAGTTTAATGTCTTCACTTACACGTGCCTCAATCATGAGTTGGCTGAATCAAAAGGATCTCAAGGAGATCATGTAAACGTTCAAATTACATCTATTAAGCTCAAAGGTAGTTCTAATTACTTGTCGTGGTCACAAGCGGTTCGGGTGTACATACTTGAAAAATGTAAGCTTAAGTTCATTGAGGATGAACCTCCTGCTGAGACTGACAAATCCTATTTTAGTTGGATCCAAGATGATGCAATCATCAAAATTTGGAAGTGGAATAGTATGGAACCTGATATTGCAGCGAATGTTATGTTCCATAAGACTGCAAAGGGAATATGGGATGATTTGCAAAAGACTTATTCCCAAGCTAAAAATATGACTCGGATTTTTAGTATTTATAAAAAGTTATTTCAATTACAGCAAGCTGACAAGTCTCTGCAAGATTATTGCAATTCCTTTAAAGGCATGATGGAGGAGTTGAATGTCTTTCAACCTCTCACCACTGATATAGAGAAGCTTAAGGCCCAACGGAATGAATTTTTTGTGTCTAAGTTTTTTGCAGGATTGAACCCTGAACTGAAATCTGTCAAAGGACATCTTCTTGCTAGTGACCATGTCCCTACTCTTAATAAAGCATATTCTAGACTTCAACGTATTGCATTGTCTAAAGGGAGTTCTCCAAAAAAAAGTTCTAAAGGAGAAAATTCAGCCTTCACTACCTCTTATGGAAGGGGACGTGGTCGTGGTTTAGGGGGAGTTAGTAGGTCTTCTGGAGGTCGTGGTGTTCAACTGTTTGATAAGACATCTCGACTTTGTACTCATTGCAGTAAAATAGGGCACTTATTGGAAGCTTGTTGGGCCAAACATGGAAAACCAGAGTGGGCCAAGCACCTTGCCAATCATGCCGTTTCTGATGGTGGTACTGATACTGTAGCAAACAACGATAGTGGTTATGGATCTTCTTCAGGGGACTTGCCTAAGACTCTAAGAGATGATGTAAGCCAAATCCTTCGCCGATTGCAAACTATTGAAACTGATGCTTCCACATCCACTAGTACTTCTGCTGCCACACTTTCTCATGCAGGTAACACAGCACTTCTCACTTCTACTCCCACCCCTTGGATCATCGATTCAGGGGCCTCTTCCCATATGCTGGTAAGTCATCACTTTTTAGCTCTTTTTCTAAATCTACCACTAAAAATTCTGTTGTCATAGCTAATAGGACTTCCACACCTATTCTAGGCTCTGGAAGTGTTTCTCCTACACCTTCTCTTACTTTATCATCCGTACTTCATGTTGCTAACTTTCCTTTTAACTTATTATCTGTTAGTCAATTAACTAAAGCACTAAACTGCTCTGTGACTTTTACTCCCACTTATTATGTTTTCCCGGACCTTCACACGAGGAAGACGATTGGTGGAGGGTGTGAAAGGAACGGACTCTACTATCTGGACTATGCTACCCATATTGCGGCTCTTTCTGATGATTGTGTAGATGCTCTCCAGTGGCACTGTCGTTTAGGCCATCTGTCTCTACCTAGAATAAAAATTTTATTTCCTTCTTTTAAATCAGTGTCTAGATTAAATTGTGAAACGTGTGAGTTAGGGAAGCATCATCGTGCCACCTATCCTCCACTCTCTATCTCTCATAGTGAGTCCTTATTTTCTCTTGTTCATTCCGATATTTGGGGCCCTTGTAGAATTAGTAGTAGGCATGGTTTTCGATATTTTGTTACTTTTAAGGACGATTTCTCCCGTCTTACATGGTTGTATCTTTTTAAAGGATCGGACAGAGTTCTTAACTACATTTAAAAGTTTTATTCATGAAATTCGGATTCAATTTTCTCTTCCTATTAAAATTTTTCGGTCTGATAATGCTTTAAAATATGTGCAACATGATATATCTAACTTGTGTGATCTCTTGGAATGATTCATCAAACCAGTTGTTTATTCACTCCCCAATAAAATGGAGTGACCGAACGCAAAAATCTTCACCTCTTGAAGTTGCACGCGCTATTTTGATTCAGATGAATGTTCCAAAGAGTTACTGGTGTGATGCAATTTTGACTGCTGGTCATTTAATTAACCGCATGCCTATCTATGCCTTTGCTTTCTGAAAAATCTCCTTTTCCCCAATAGAGAACCGTTTTCAGTTCCACCCAAAATTTTTGGTTGTGTGTTTCGTTCACAAACCACATCCTTTGGATAAACTTTCCCCCCGTTCTATCAAATGTATTTTTCTTGGGTACTCACGCGCTCAAAAAGGTTTTCGCTGTTATGATCGGTTCTTCGCAAACAATTTACAAGTGCGGATGTGACCTTTTTTGAAAACACTCCTTATTATCTAAGCCAATCGTGGTCTGTTGAAAACTGTGTTTTGGATAATACTCCTCCTATTCCCTCTTTAGTTCCTTCCACTAGCAATGCTCCTCTACAGGTTTATCAGCGAAGACATAAGTTGCCAGAACATATTGTGGATAGTAGAGTTCCTCCTAACAATATTAGCGGCTCTCTTTTAGTGGAGCCTGAAGCTGGCCCTACGGATGTTCCTTCTTCATCCTCTCCACCGACGTATTCTTCTAGTGGAGATCCCACTCTACCTTCAGATGACTTACCAATTGCTTTAAGGAAAGGTACTCGTACTTGGACTTTACACTCTAACATTGTTTATCCTGTTTCCAATTTTGTTTTTACCTCTCATCTCCCTCCTAGCTTTCGTTGCCTGGCTTTGTCTATGTCTGCCGTTCATATTCCAACCCATCATACTGAAGCTCTTAAAATTCCTTGCAGGAAAGCCGCTATGGATGTGGAAATAGATGCTTTACATTCTCGTCATACAAGGTCTTTAGTCAACTTACCTCCTGGGAAAGATGTGGTCCGTTGTCGGTGGGTGTATACTATTAAGTACCATTCTGATGGTATGGTTGAAAGGCTTAAGGCCCGCTTGGTGGCTAAGGGCTATAAAAAACATATGGTGTAGATTATTTTGAGACTTTTTCTCCAGTGGCAAGACTTAAATCTGTCCGTGTCTTGATATCTTTGGCTGTGAATTATGATTGGACTCTTTTTCAGCTTGACATAAAAAATGCATTCTTATATGGTGATCTTCATGAAGAATTTTACATGGAGCAACCTCCAGGGTATGTTGCTCAAGGGGAGGACAGTGTTCGTGTTTGTAGGCTTCATAAAGCGATTTATGGACTCAAACAGTCTCCACGGGCTTGGTTTGAGAAATTTAGCAAGATTGTGGAGTCTTTTGGTTTTGTACAGTGTTATTCTGATCACTCTATGTTTGTTAGACGGCAGGGTGATTTTGTTGTCATTATGTTGATGATATTGTCCTTTCAGGCAATGATGTTGATGCAATCCATACAGTTAAGGCACACTTACAAAAATCTTTCCAAACCAAAGATTTAGGTGATCTACAATATTTCTTGGGGATTGAAGTGATCCATAGTAAAAAAGGAGTAAGTTTGTCACAAAGAAAGTATGTGTTAGATCTTTTGACTGAGACTGGCATACTTGCTTCTAAACCTAGCGACATTCCCATGGATCCTCAGTTGAAGTTATGACGTGATGATGGTGACTTGTTAGATGATGTCCATCGTTACAGGAGTCTTGTTGGGAAACTTATTTATCTAACTGTTGCTCGTCTTGATATTTCTTATTCTGTTGGTGTGTTGAGTCAGTTTATGCAGTCTCCTAGGAAGGTTCATTCAGATGCAGCGATGAGAGTGCTTCGGTACCTCAAGAGTGCGCCCGGAAAAGGGCTCATCTATCGACCAAATCGAAGTATGGACTTGGTTGCCTTTTCTGATGCAGATTGGGCTGTATCCGTCATTGATCGTCGGTCAACCACAAGTTATTGTACTTTTCTTGGTGGAAATCTTGTGACTTGGAAGAGTAAGAAACAATCCACCATTGCTCGATCTAGTGCTGAAGCTGAGTATAGGGCTATGGCCCACACTGCTGCTGAATTGATATGGCTTCGTTCATTGTTAGAGAAAATAGGATTTCCAGTTTCTGCCCCTATGAAAATGTTTTGTGATAATCAGGCAGCCACTTACATTGCTAGTAATCCAATGTTCCATGAGAGAACGAAGCATATAGAGGTAAATTGTCACTTTGTGCGTGATGCAGTGAAGAAGCTTATAGCAACTCCTTTTGTGAGCTCTACTGACCAACAAGCTGATTTGTTGACCATAGCTCTGTTCAGACCAAGTTTTCAGTCTATCTGTTGCAAGTTGGGCATGGGAGATTTGTATGCTCTAGCTTGAGGGGGAGTGTTGAAGTATACGTAAATTTGGGCGTTTTAATGTTCATGTTACTGTTCACGTGAATAGTATTATGCTATTGTTTTTATTCTATTTTCTATTTCTAATGTGAGAGTCTTGCTACATAAGTTTTGGGAGTTTTTTAGAAAGCATAGTTTCTATTTTGGTGGTAGTTTCTATTTTCAGAACTTTCTATTTTAGGAGTTAGGAAGTTACTAAAGCTGTAATTTTTTGTTTCCTTTTTTCTAGAGGACAATTACTTGTCTCTCAAGTTGTATTAGATTCATTAGAAGTTATAAATAAAAGGGCTCTGTGATTCAACACTCTTTAGCTAAGAATCACAGGCCTTTTCTACTGGTTCTTCATCTCTCTTCTCTTCTTCTTCTTCTCTCTTTTCTCTGTTCAATTTCAACTGCTATTTTGATTGTTTACAGCTTGTTTTCTAACACAAACCATTAAATTTCAGAAAACAAACTTCTAACGTTAGCAACCATTATAAAAGAACTTCAAAAACCAAACTAGTATAAACCTTTATAGGAACCCTAGTTCATCTTCTTCATTGAACTAAAATTTTAAAAACTCCCAAACCGGCAACTGAAAAAGAGCAACCCAGGATCAAATTAATGCTCTAATACCACGTAAAAAACAAGCTTTAAACAATCAAAACAGTAGCTGAACTTGAAAAGAAAATAAAGCAGAAGAAGAAGAGAAGAGACGTGAAGAACCAGCAGCAATGTCTTGCGATTCCCAGGATCAAATTAATGCTCTCATACCATGTTAAAAAACAAGCTTTAAACAATCAAAACAGTAGCTGAACATGAAAAGAAAATAAAGCAGAAGAAGGAAGAGAAGAGACGTGAAGAACCAGCAGCAATGTCTTACGATTCTAGCCAAGTTCCTAAAGTCGCAGACAGTGTCCATTCATAGATTTCAAGTACCAAACAAAGGCTTAGGTGGCTATAATGGTGCAAAATTAATGCGGATTCATCACCAAATTGGGATAATTTTAGAAATAAGACAAAGGTTAAGCTCCATAGACGTTGGGTCTTTGATTCCAAGGATTTTGTACAACATAGCCCCTTTGATATGGCCAAATTATGGGTTTCCCGATAGGCAAAACCCTCGACATCAAAATAGGGAGGCCTGAAGGTGTTGAGACCTTTGAATCTTGTTAGAAAACAAGCTTTAAATAATCAAAATAGCAGTTGAACTTGAACAGAGAAAAGAGAGAAGAAGAAGAAGAGAAGAGAGTTGAAGAACCAGTAGAAAAAGCCTGTGATTCTTAGCTAAAGAGTCTAGAATCACAGAGCCTTTTTATTTATAGCTTCTAATGAATCTAATACAACTTGAGAGACAAGTAATTGTCCTCTCGAAAAAAGGAAACAAAAAATTACAGCTTCAGTAACTGCCTAACTCCTATAATAGAAAGTTCTGAAAATAGAAACTACCACCAAAAAAGAAACTATGCTTTCTAAAAAACTCCCAAAACTTATGTAGCAAGACTCCTACATTAAAAATAGAAAATAGAATAAAAACAATAGCATAATACTGTTCATGTGAACAATAACGTGAACAGTAAAAGCTGTTTTTACTGTTCACGTGAACAGTAAAAATCCCAACAATAAAATTCCCAAATTTACGTATACTTCAACACCCCCCTTAAGCTAGAGCATACAAATCTCCCATGCCCAGCTTGCAACAGCTGAAAACTTGGTCTGAACAGAGCTTTGGTGAACAAATCAGCTTGTTGGTCAGTAGAGCTCACAAAAGGAGTTGCCATAAGCTTCTTCTTCATTGCATCACGCACAAAGTGACAATCTACCTATATATGCTTCGTTCTCCCATGAAACAATGGATTACTAGCAATGTAAGTGGTTCCCTGATTATCACAAAACATTTTCATAGGGGCAGAAACAGGAAATCCTATTTCCTCTAACAATGAACGAAGCCACATCAATTCAGCAGCAGTGTGGGCCATAGCCCTATACTCAACTTCAGCACTAGATCGAGCAATGGTGGACTATAACTTACTCTTCCAAGTCACAAGATTTCCACCAAGAAAAGTACAATGACCTGTGGTTGACCGGCGATCAATGACAGATCCAGCCCAATCAGCATCAGAAAAGGCAACCAAGTCCATACTTCGATTTGGTCGATAGATGAGCCCTTTTCCAGGCGCTGATGAGCCCTTTTTCCGGGCGCACTCTTGAGGTACCGAAGAACTCTCATCGCTGCGTCCCAGTGGGCCGTCCTAGGAGACTGCATAAACTGACTCAACACACCAACAGAATAAGAAATATCAGGACGAGCAACAGTAAGATAAATAAGTTTCCCAACAAGACTCCTGTAACGATGGACATCATCTAACAAGTCACCATCATCACGTCCTAACTTCAACTAAGGATCCATGGGAATGTCGCTAGGTTTAGAAGCAAGCATGCCAGTCTCAGTCAAAAAATCTAACACATACTTTCTTTGTGACAAACTTACTCCTTTACTATGGATCACTTCAATCCCCAAGAAATATTGTAGATCACCTAAATCTTTGGTTTGGAAAGATTTTTGTAAGTGTGCCTTAACTGTATGGATTGCATCAACATCATTGCCTGAAAGGACAATATCATCAACATAAACTGCCATAATGACAAAACAATCACCCTGCCGTGGAATTTCATGAATAAAACTTTTAAATGTAGTTAAGAACTCTATCCGATCCTTTAAAAGATACAACCATGTCAGACAGGAGAAATCGTCCACAAAAGTAACAAAATATCGAAAACCATGCCTATTACTATTCTACAGGGGCCCCAAATATCGGAATGAACAAGAGAAAATAAGGACTCACTACGAGAGATAGAGCGTGGAGGATAGGTGGCACAATGATGCTTCCCTAACTCACACGCTTCACAATTTAATCTAGACACTGATTTAAAAGAAAGAAATAAAATTTATAATCTAGGTAAAGATAGATGGCCTAAACGACAGTGCCACTGGACAGCATCTACACAATCATCAGAAAGAGCAGCAATAGGGGTTGCATAGTCCAGATAGTAGAATCCATTCCTTCCACACCCTCCACCAATCGTCTTCCTCATGTGAAGGTCCGAAAAAACATAATAAGTGGGAGTAAAAGTCACAGAGCAGTTTAGTGCTTTAGTTAATTGACTAACAGATAATAAGTTAAAAGGAAAGTTAGCAACATGAAGTACGGATGATAAAGTAAGAGAAGGTGTAGGAGAAACACTTCCAGAGCCTAGAATAGGTGTGGAAGTCCTATTAGCTATGACAACAGAATTTTTAGTGGTAGATTTAGAAAAAGAGCTAAAAAGTGATGACTTACCAGCATATAGGAAGAGGCCCCTGAATCGATGATCCAAGGGGTGGGAGTAGAAGTGAGAAGTGCTGTGTTACCTGCATGAGAAAGTGTGGCAGCAGAAGTACTAGTGGATGTGGAAGCATCAGTTTCAATAGTTTGCAATCGGCGAAGGATTTGGCTTACATCATCTCTTAGAGTCTTAGGCAAGTCCCCTGAAGAAGATCCATAACCACTATCGTTGTTTGCTACAGTATCAGTACCACCATCAGAAACGGCATGATTGGCAAGGTGCTTGGCCCACTCTGGTTTTCCATGTTTGGCCCAACAAGCTTCCAATAAGTGTCATATTTTACCGCAATGAGTACAAAGTCGAGATGTCTTATCAAACAGTTGAACACCACGACCTCCAGAAGACCTACTAACTCCCCCTAAACCACGACCACGTCCCCTTCCATAAGAGATAGTGAAGGCTGAATTTTCTCCTTTAGAACTTTTTTTTGGAGAACTCCCTTTAGACAATGCAATACGTTGAAGTCTAGAATATGCTTTATTAAGAGTAGGGACATGGTCACTAGCAAGAAGATGTCCTTTGACAGATTTCAGTTCAGGGTTCAATCCTGCAAGAAACTTAGACACAAAAAATTCATTTCGTTGGTCCTTAAGCTTCTCTATATCAGTGGTGAGAGGTTGAAAGACATTCAACTCCTCCATCATGCCTTTAAAGGAGTAGTAATAATCCTACAAAGACTTGTCAGCTTGCTGAAATTGAAATAACTTTTCATAAATACTAAAAATCCGAGTCATATTTTTAGCTTGGGAATAAGTCTCTTGCAAATCATCCCATATTCCCTTTGCAGTCTTATGGAACATAACACTTGTTGCAATATCAGGTTCCATACTATTCCACATCCAAATTTTGATGATTGCATCATCTTGGATCCAACTAAAATAGGATTTGTCAGTCTCAGCAGGAGGTTCATCCTCAATGAACTTAAGCTTACCTTTTGCAAGTATGTACACCCGAACCGCTTGTGACCACAACAAGTAATTAGAACTACCTTTGAGCTTGATAGATGTAATTTGAACGTTTACATGATCTCCTTGAGATCCTTTTGATTCAGCCGTACTCATGATTGAGTCACGTGTAAGTGAAGACATTAAACTGAGGTAGATATCACTCAAATCAGTTTTCCAAAACTTGAAGTAGAATGAGCACAAAAAAAAATTCTGCAACCTTACGACTGAATAGGAAAAAAAAAAAAAAAAAAAAAAAAAAAGAAGGTTTGCAGCAAAAAAGAGGTAACAAAGGTATTCAATTTCTGGAACGTGTAAGAGTAAGGTAATAAGTAGAGAAGATCAATTCACATGAATATCTGATCTAACAGTCCATAAAACACAGCATTAGGTGGCTGCACACCAAGGGAAACAGGAGAGAAAAAAGAACTTCAAAAGAGAATATTGAGAACAACACTATTTTGATTCAAAAAAGCTCTGATGTCATGTTAGAAAACAAGCTTTAAATAATCAAAATAGCAGTTGAACTTGACCAGAGAAAAGAGAGAAGAAGAAGAAAATATGAGAGATGAAGAACCAGTAGAAAAGGCCTGTGATTCTTAGCTTAAGAATCTAAAATCACAGAGCCCTTTTATTTATACCTTCTAATGAATCTAATACAACTTGAGAGACAAGTAATTGTCCTCTAGAAAAAAGTAAACAAAAAATTACAGCTTTAGTAACTTCCTAACTCCTAAAATAGAAAGTTCTGAAAATAGAAACTACCACCAAAATAGAAACTATGCTTTCTAAAAAACTCCCAAAACTTTGTAGCAAGACTCCCACATTAGAAATAGAAAATAGAATAAAAACAATAGCATAATATTATTCACGTGAACAGTAACATGAACAGTAAAAGCTGTTTTTACTGTACACGTGAACAGTAACATGAACAGTAAAAGCTGTTTTTACTGTACACGTGAACAGTAAAATTCCCAAATTTACGTATACTTCAACTTAAAGAGACAGGGAGGGAGAGAGAGACTTGGACATATAGGCCATTTAGATCTTTTACTCAGTCATTTGGTCAAACAACAGCGCGCCCACTTTGATGCCAACTGAAAGTCAACCTAGGGCATGAATAGGTTGAAATTAGTGATAGCGCTTGTCTTTGCCAACAAATAACAATTTAAAATTTTAAAGCAACAGAATATGTCATGTACACGAGCTATCGAGATTCATAGTGGTTCAATTCAACTGGGTTTACGTCTACTCCTCTCTAAAACCTCTAGAAGGAATTCACTAGTATGTTTACTTTCAATACAATGGGTGGGAACACAACACCTTTACAGAAACTTTGATTCAAAGCTGGAGCAACCTACAAATCCTTGCTTCCGGGCAAGAGTATCCAACAGAGTCCTTGCTTCCAAGCAAGGGTACCAAATTATAGACAATTTGAAACTAAAAGAAGAAGAAAAATCAAATTGCAAACACTTACAAAACCTTAAGGGGCTGCACCTCCCTTAATGTAAATGAACAAGAGAGCCTCTAACAGTCTAGTTCCCAACCTTGAGATCTACACCTCTGCCTTCTTGAATAAGAGGGAAGGGATCAACAAAGGCATTTGGATCTAGGGAGGGCTAAATGGCTCTGATAAATGCACAATAATGATAGCTTGAAACTCCTAGGGATTCGTGCTGAGGAGTGTCACAAGGACCACTATTTATAGCCAAAAGATTGACCCAAATTGGGTTCCAATGGATATAAAACGGTCATTATTTTGATAACCAGTCGACATATACATTATAGCCTTAGGAGTAAAGTTGTCACAACCGATTGATTGGCAATCGACCAGGTGCATCGACCGTTATGTTTGAAGTTGTATCAATTGACCACGAGCCCTATGTTGATGACATTATTATTACTGGAGATGATTCTACAGGGACTAGTAAACTAAAGCTATATTTGCAACAACAATTCCAAGCTATAGGTATAGAAGTTGCTCAATATAAGAAAAGCCTCTTCTTGCCGCAACAAAAGTATGTGATTGATCTGTAGGTACGGCTCTTGCACTACCCTACCTACAGCACAAGAAAGGGCACAGAAACTACTCCACTGGGGAGTGCTTAGGAGCTTGACAGAATCTAGGACGCTAGGTTCTAAACATTCTGGTACTCCTATGGATCTATGCTTATGCCAAAAGATGGACATTCTTGATGATTTAAAGAAATATCAAAGGCTTCTTCGGAAATTGAATTATCTAATTGTGCCTTGACTTGACATGACATACTAGAATGTGTCATGAATCAATTTTTGTCGACTCCTTGGAGATCTCACTAGGATGCGGTTCCTACAGAGAGATATCTTAAGAAGGCTCATGGCCATGGACTACTTTACAAGGATAATGGGCATAGAAGAGTTGAAAGCTTTTTTAATGCGGACTGGGTTGGATCACCAATTGATAGAAGGTTAACCACAAGCTACTACAGTTTGATTGGTTGTAACCTCGTATCCTAGTCTCCTAGAAGAGTAAGAAACAGGTTGTTCGGCTAGGTCAAGTGCAGAGTTTTAGCAAAGGGCCATGGCATTGGTCATCTATGAGTTGATGTGGATTAGACAAGAGTTGAGAGAGCTAGGCCTTGGTGATAATTCATCTATGATAGTATGGTGGTAAAAAAGCAGCCATCCACATGTATTTTATGAGCATATAGAAAACATTTAAGTTGACTGTCACGTTGCCTGGAGAAGTAGTAATAAGGGTTGACTTCCACAGAATATGTTCGTAGGGGTGACCTATGAACAATTGATTGATGCACTCACAAAATCTTCAAGCTGACAGGGTTGATTATATTTGTAATGAGCTGGGCATGTTTGATCTATATGGTCCAGCCTAGGGGGGAGTGTTAGAGGGCAAAACAGGAAGCCCCAACTCAAGATGGTGATTTCCTATGTTAATGTGGATTCTATGTTTGTATCATAATTTCCTATTGTTGTTTGTACTCTTCCTTTCAATCTATAAATAAAGGACTACGGCTTTAGAGGCTTACGACAAGAAATTAAAGCCTACTTAGCCCTTCCGAAATCTTCTAGTTCTGTCTTGCCTAATCTATTTTCTTCTCCAATATACTTTTTGGTTGGTAGCAACCTCAAGAATGATGGGGTACAGATGATGGAGAAAAAGAACTACAGCCTTTTCTGGACACCACCTGCTGCCCACAGCCCACTCCATTGTAGGGTGCGGTTGACAGGGCAAGGCAGGTAACAAACTTTGTTTACATTCATCAACGCCTTCGCCTTGATGAGGGAGAAATGCGGTGGGGACGACCCAGGATTACCAGATTTACCACTAACTACATTGTTTTGAGGTACACTGAGAGAAAAAGATATGGAGTCATATCCATGTTTGCATCTGAAGAATGGTTTGAGTGGAGAAGGTCTAGCCCTCAAGGAGGTATGCAAGCACAAGCTACCATTGTATCCGATGACTTCCATAGACAGGTGTGGAATGTGGTGAAGACGTCAAACCTACTGACAGAGGTTCTACGTTTGGGGGACTATTCTCTGAAGAAACCCACCATGTCCCACTTAGGGTTGAATCAAAGCACTTATTTTCTCATAAATTTAACGCCACCTGTGCTTAAAAGGCCTAAAATAGGCTGGGTACCAATTTCCAGCCCAACAGAGCCCTAAAATCAAAAGCATTCCAGACCGGTGGCTCAGGATTTTTTTTAACAACTTGATTTTAAAGGCCCCAAATTGCAGGCAAAGCCATCTCCTAGGCTTCTTTCAAGATGCAACTTGCAGGAACCAATTGAATCAAAGAATGACTAGTGTTTTAGCGTCTATTAAGTATTAACTGGCTTCATGGAGTTGTGAGCATGCTTTCTGTTGCAGCTTTTCTTCTGAGATCCATCTGCAAGCCATTGTTGAGCTGAACAATCCAGCATGATCTTTCAGCAGCTTTATATTATACTATTGGCCCATCCAACCTGCCCCTCATGTCTTCATAATTATTTGCCCTTACCATCCAAGCAAATGGAAAACAAAATAAGTGACCATCTCTCTCCTGGCTGCAAGTTCGAGAACACCATTGGCTGACTATTGCTGTAAGATTTCTGTGAGTTTCTTGATCAACTAGAAACAATAATTTTTTTTGTAACTTTTTATCTTAAATTTCCCGTAATCTTTTGTCGTCAAACCTTATGTGTAAGTAAAATTAATTCAATTTCTTCCTCACAGAGAATGGATTTCAGACCAACTTTACATTAGTTGGATAACCTGAAACTAATCCAGCATAATGAAACTCAAAAAGAACATCAAATCAGACACTAAACAATATAGTTAGGGTCTAAGTTCTTCAAATATGCAGCCAATTTGGATAGATATTTTGAATATCCAAAGAATGAAAACCCAGCAGTACCAAACAATGTAGCCACATACACCAAAAGCTTATCTTTTTAACCCTATAGGAAATGCCTACTGGATCCATCAATACGCAATGGACAACATCCGCATGGTTGATCCTAATCCTACCTGACAGGGTCCAGAACTAGAATAACTTGCATTTTTCCCCAACATCACTTCGTCTACTGATAAGTACCTGGTTGAGGCAACTTAACAAAGATGGAATAACCCAAGAAGATGATAAAAATAATGGACCTTGAATAAAAGTTGAATAAGAAACAATACACACTACTAGCAGTAGGTGAATCCTACGGCTACCCAAGAGCAATAGCTCTCACCTAAACTTCCCCAATAACTCAAAACCTGTCTCTTCTACTCTTCCTTTCCCTATTTATAGCAATTTGATTCCTACAGTATTAATTAACAAAATAATCCCAATTCGAATAGGACTCTTCAAATCTAATCCTAATTCGAATAGGACTCTTCGAATCTAATCCTAAAAAGTAACCCAAATGTAATAAGACTCTTCAAATCTTCCAATGGTTTCCTTCCCTAGATTTTAGGGATTTGCTTTCCACGCTGTCGAGTGTAGACTCGTGATACAAGGGGCGTGATACAAGGGGCTTATCAAGACTCCCCTCCAACAGTTTCACCTTGTCCTCAAGGTGAAAATCTGGAAAGTGGGATTGCATCTCGTTATAAGTTTCCCAAGTATTTTCACAAGCAGGCAGTCCTTTCCATTGAATCAAAACTTCCAAAAACCCCTGGGCAGAGAAGCGAATGCTAAGCAATTGTTATGGTGTGGGATGTAACTCGGCATTCTCTCGCAAATATGACGGAAGAGGCTGGGGGACCATGTGTTGACCAACTACTGGTTTTAACTGCGAAACGTGAAACACAGGGTGGATGCGAGTCCCCTCTGGTAACTGTAACCGATAAGCCGCGGGGCCCACTTGCTCTATGATTTGGTATGGCCCGTAGAAATGATGGCTTAGCTTTTCGTTTGGGCGGTTGGCAAGTTTCTGAAAACAATAACGCTGGAGCTTAAGAAAGACCTCATCCCCCACCTTGTAGTGCACCTCCCGGCAATTGGGATCAGCGGTGGCGCGCATCCGTTCTTGGGCCACCCGGAGATTAGATTTGAGATCATCCAATACTCGATTTCACTCACAAAGGAACACATCAACATCATCAACCTTGGACTAGCCATCTTCCCAACGCAAAAGTGAAGGCGGTTCACGGCCATATACAATCTGAAATGGAGACATTTTAGTGGCTGAATTGAATGTCATGTTGTACCAATACTCCGCCCAAGGTAACCAATTAATCCAATCCTTTGGTTGGCGAGCACAGAAACAGTGTAAATAATTTCAAGGCTGCGATTCACCACTTCTGTTTGGCCATCGGTTTGTGGATGATAGGCGCTACTATACTTCAGGTGGGTGCCTGCTAGCTTGAATAACTCCATCCAGAAGTGACTAAGGAAGACACGATCACGATCTAAGACAATGGATCCCGGAAATCCATGCAAGCGGATAACTTCCCTAGTGAATGATGCAGCCACTTCCTTAGCAGAGTAAGGGTGTGAAAGAGCAAGGAAATGGGCATATTTGGTGAGACAATCCACTACCACCAGCACTGTGTCCGCGCCTTTAGTCTTGGGAAAGCCGCAAATAAAATCCAAACTAATATCCTCCCAAATGTGTTTCGGAATTGGCAGCAGTTGAAGGAGACCTGCGGGTTTCATAGCCAAGTATTTACTGCGCTGACAAGCATCACAACTAGCCACAAAGTCTCGAACAGCAGCCTTCATTCCCACCCCATAGACCACAGCCGTCAATCGCTTGTAGGTCCTCAGAAACCCTGAATGCCCACCAACTGGGGTGGAGTGATATTCGGACAATAATTTGGGAATTAGGGGAGATCCTTCAGGGATGACTAACCTATTTTTATAGAGTAATGTTCCTTGTTGGAGATGATAGTTAGGATAGTCTTGGGATCCTTTCAGCAAGCCCTAAATAATTTTCTGGTAACGCTCTGAGGCGTGAACTACCGCATCTAAACCCTCACTTTCCAGCCAAGTTGTTGTTATCATAGAGAGAAGCTGCTTATCATCCTCTGACCATCACGAGAGAGCGTCTGCGGCTTTGTTTTCGCTGCCCGGTGGATACAATATCTCAAAATCAAATCCCAAAAGTTTTAAGACCCACTTCTGTTGATCATTAGACACAATGCGTTGTTCCAGCAAATATTTCAGACTCTTTTGATCAGTTCGTACTTTGAAATGTCTCCCCATCGAGTAGCGACGCCATTTTTGGATAGCTAGCACAATTGCCATTAGTTCTTTCTCATAGACCGACTTGGTTTGTGTGTGTGGGGACAACACTAGGCTCCAGTAGGCAATGGGGTGGCCATCTTGCATCAAAACCGCACCCAGCCCAAAACCTAAAGCATCAGTCTCCACCAAAAAACTCCTTTGTGAAATCTGGCATAACCAATACTAGAACGGTTGTCATTGCTGTCTTGAGGGTGTTAAACACCGTTGTTGCCTCTTTACTCCACTGAAATGCATCTTTCCTCAATAAGTTAGTAAGCGGAGCGGCAATCTTTCCATAATCTTGGACGAATCCGCGGTAATACCCAGTTAAACCTAAAAACCCTCGCAAGGTTTTACGATTGGTGGGTTGGGGCCACTCCACCCTGCACTTCATCTTTCGTGGATCCGCAGCAACTCTGTCTTTAGATATGATGTGCCCTAAATACTCCAGTGTAGCAACCCCAAACATGCATTTTTTTCGGTTGACAACGAGGTGGTGCTGTGTGAGAAGTATAAAGGTGGTTCGCAAATGACCCACATGTTCCTCCATGGTCCTACTATACACCAAGATATCGTCAAAGAACACCAAAATAAATTTTCGCAAATGTTCTCGAAATACCTCATTCATGAGTGATTGAAATGTGGCCGGACCATTCGAAAGCCCAAATGGCATCACTAGGAACTCGTAATGCCCATTATGGGTACAAAAAGCCGTCTTTTCCTCATCACCTTCCGCCATTCTGATCTGGTGGTATCCTGCTCTCAGATCAAGTTTGGTGAACATTGTGGCTCCGCCCAACTCATCCAACAATTCGTCAATTGCGGGAATGGGGAACTTGTCAGGAACCGTGAGTTTATTCAAGGCACGATAATCCACGCAGAAACGCCATCCGCCATCCTTCTTTCGAACCAACAATACTGGACTGGAGTAAGGACTCACACTAGGCCGTACCAATCCTGCTGTTAACATTTCCTGTACCAACCTTTCGACCTCGTTTTTTTTAGAGTGTGGGTAACTATAGGGTCGAATATTAGGTGGGTTACTTTTCTCGACTAGCCGTATCCGGTGGTCTTGCTTCCTTCTTGGTGGCAGTTCAATTGGTTCAGCAAATAGTTGAGCAAAGTCGGTTAATAAATTTGATACTGTTGTACTCTAGTGTACCTCTATATCGTCTCCGTCGGGATACTGAGGCTACAGCCAGTAGCCATCACCACCTGCTTGAATAGAATGTAGCACACTTTTCAATGTTGTTTCCAATCGCAGCAAAGTCGGATCCCCATTTAGTTTCACGGGTCGTCCTTGCCACTCAAAGTTCATGGTTCGCAAATGCCAATTACTGCGTACCTCCCCGAGTGTCTGGAACCATTCTACGCCCAAGATTATATCAATGCTACCCAACTTGAAAGGGTAAAAATTTTGTACAAAGACCTCACCGCCCAACTGCATCGGAATCTGTCGACAGATCCCCGTACCTTTGCTAATCGTTCCATCTCCCAAAGCAACCTGAAATTTTGTTTTCTGGATTACCAATCCCAACGGCTCCACCAACTCTTGAGCGACGAAATTGTGCATTGCACCACAATCGATCAAAACAATGACTTCACAGCCATTTATCCATCCCTTTAGTTTCAAGGTATGTGGTGAATCGGTTCCCACCAAAGAAGTATGTGAGAGTTCCGTCTCAAGCACTGGCTCCATTTCGACCGTCGTATTGTCGTCATCGATCACTCCTTCCGCTGCTGCAACTTCTGAATTATCATCGTCGTGGAGTAACAGCAACCTTAGTTGCTTCAGAGGGCATCGATGGCCTTTGGAGTATGGAGCATCACACCTGAAACATACCTCTTTGTCCATTTTATCTTTGATTTCTTCCTGGGATAGCCATCGTGAGCGTCCTGAGTTCACCATCGCCGCTATGGTTGCAGGTCGAGATTGTGAAGAGGAAGACGAGGGTTCACTTCTTTGGTTTGGGCGAACCGAGCTGTTAAAGCTTTGGTTCATTCCGGTTCCCTGAACCGTACTAGTTCCTCTAATATTGGTGTTGGGTGGGCTGAAGTTAATAAAACATGAGGTTAAATTCTGGGCCGATTGAGTGGGCTGGGAAAAAAAAGATTTCTTATTTTTCCCCACTATTTTTGTCCTCTACGTCTTGGGCCAGGTCCATTATTTGGCCCAAATTGGTGAGGCCAAATAATCGTACCTCCGCCCTCACTTCTTCTTCTAAACCAGCGAAAAACACCCCTTTCAACCATTCTTTATCTACCGCTCCGGCTGCCGCTGCTAATTTCTCAAACCCTTCTCTATATGCTGCAAACGTCCCACTTTGCTTATGATTAATCAATGCTTCTTGGGGAGTCTTCAGTTGTGCTGAGTTAAATCGATGGATCATCGATTCTTTCAAGTTTCTCCACGATGACAATGGCTGCTGCAATTCTCGGAAGCATTTTCATCCCAGTGCCGCACCTTCAAAACAAAGAGTTGCAGTTCTGAGTTTCTCTATATTGCTTAGTTTGTACAGGTCAAAGTACCTCTCAGCCCGTGAGATCCACCCCATCGGATCTTCCCCCATGAAAATCGGCATCTCAAGATGTCTAGGAAGGAAGTCTCCCGATTTCTCTGGTTCGATTGTTCGCTCACTGTAATCTGGAGTTCCTTCGTTTTCATTCACCTCCGGCGTTAAGGTATGCATCTCTGCCGATTTTCCTTTTAACAGCATGACCCTTAATTCCTCTCTGAAATTGTCATTCGCCTTTTCTCCTTTTTCTATGTGTTGTGCCAAGAGTCCAACTTGACCTTGAATCTCTTTCACAATACTTTCCAATTCCTCTACCCTTTGGTCCATTCGGCTCTTTACCATTCCCCTGGAATCGATGGCTCTGATACCAAATTGATAAGTACCTGGTTGAGGCAACTTAACAAAAATGGAATAACTCAAGAAGATGATAATAATAATGGACCTTGAATAAAAGTTGAATAAGAAACAATACACGCTAGTACTAGCAGTAGGTGAATCCTACGGCTACCCAAGAGCAATAGCTCTCACCTAAACTTCCCCAATAACTCAAAACCTGTCTCTTCTACTCTTCCTTCCCCCTATTTATAGCAATTTGGTTCCTACAATATTAATTAACAGAATCATCCCAATTCGAATAGGACTCTTCAAATCTAATCCTAATTCAAATAGGACTCTTCGAATCTAATCCTAAAAAGTAACCTAAATGTATTAAGACTCTTCAAATCTTCCAATCGTTTCCTTCCCTAGATTTTAGGGATTTGCTTTCCACGCTGTCGAGTGTAGACTCGTGATACAAGGGGCTTATCATCTACCAATGGTCATCAATGATACTTGTCTGCAAAGTTTATGCAGTTATTAATGAACTGACTAAAGCAATCAGTAGTTGATACTTGTCACTTGCCAGAACATGAGGCTGCTGCAAATGGTTATAAACAGTAGTCATCCATAAAAGGATATTGTACAAGTTAGATGAGGTAAAAAATTACAACAGGACTATTGCAATTCACAGAACAAAAGGCAAATTTCCCAATTACAAAGTAGAGTGGCATAGGAACAACCTCAAAAGTGCATCTGCAAGCATGAGTGACTCTGTGCTTGCTTCTACAATCAAAGCGGGTGCCTAAGAAACAAGCCAATAGGACAATTGGTTAAAAGATAAAAAATAGATTTTAAACAATGTGATGAAAAAAAAAATTCTAAACATCCTCATAGAATTGTTATTAATAACAGTGACTGCCTGAAATAAGAAGCACAATGATGCTGACATGTGACCATTCTCAAAAAACAAGCAAAACCAAAATTCTTGAATTCCAGATAACGAATGGAAATTTTACCGCCTGCCCAATTTCTGACATCAAGCAAGCAAGACCACTAATCACTTTCTCATCTCCACTGGTAAGAGCTGGTAGGAGAAGCACTTCTTTAAGGAAAGGTACTCTGTAGAGCAATACCTGGGGCAGCCCCTATAAAACCAATCATAGTTCAAAGAAAATAACACCTCTGAAGAAATGCAACACAGACTTTCCGAAACAAATATTCTATGACAAAAGCCAAAAAAAAAAAAATTAAACCCCTCAAACAACAACACAGCTTTATGCCTTTATGCCTTTATCCCAACTAAAATGGGGGAGCTACATGAATCTTTTCAATCCAAAAACGGAAAACTGAGAACCAAAAAAAGGGACATGCTAGTAAGAGCAATGAAGAATAAAAATGAATTAATGACATTAGAAAAGTGAGAATCAAAAATGAAAACTAAATGTAAGAGGAAAGAAGATACCCAAGGAAATTAGAAATTCTCAGCTACATAGTCTTGACAATGTGGATCCTTGCTCTCCAATAGGATCTACCTACAGGCATGCTTGACAACAAACCCTGACTACGCATGTCATTCTCCACAACATGTCATTAATCACTTTCGGCCTGGACCTAGCTTTTTCAAATCCATCAATCTGAATCAAAGCTGTCCTCCTAACCAGGGCATTCCCAGGCCTCCACTGCGCATGCCAAACCACCTCAGAAGAAATTCTTGGAGCTTGACAGCTTGTGCTGGTTGAGGCAATTCCCGTATCAGTTCTGATACTTTCAATTCCTTGCTTCATCCTTCCTATGATATCGTCAGATTGATAGATGATCATCCAGGAGATAGTTCTTCCAAGATCTTGATCAGAACCAACTTACATGACAAAACTGGTTAACTTTAGGGTAGGCTTGCTTATGGTGTATGGGATGACTCCCCATGGGATAACTCTAATGGGTCCATCTATTGAAGGCTTAATTAGGTTAATGAGGAATGGATGATGGAATATGCAATATGAAATAACGAGCGCAAACGGGATGATTCGGGTGACGATAGTGGCCAATGGGAGGATTCTTCAAAGGGGTGACATGTGATGAAACCTTAGAGATAGGGACATAGGCCTATATGTGTCAAATTTGACTAAAACTTAGATGGAAGGTGGGTGATTATATGGGGCTATGATTCCCCAAGCTTCATAGGATTTGGAAAATAGGATGACCAGGGTTTCTTGTTGCTTGGTTTCAAAAGGTACAAAAATTTAACCCAAAAAAAATTATATCTCGATTCTTAAAATTGGTTGGTCAAGATCAGAACAAACTAGGATTTAGGCTTACCAAGGTTTTTTTTTTTTTTTTTTTTTTTTTTTTTTTGGGGGGGGGGGGATGATGTGCCTAAAACTTGGGACAGATCTGATGGTTAAACTAGTGTGGATCCGACCTCAAATTTTGGGTGCATTGGGAAGTCCAAAATTCCAAGAAAATCAAGAAAATCATTAATAGGAACGGGAATCGGGCGTAGACTTCCAGATGAATGGATGGAGGAGGCTTGTGAAGCCTTGGATTAAGTGGAATGTCATCATGAGGGCTGTCAGTTTAGCCATAGCAAGATCTGACTTGATCTAACAAAGAACCGTAGGTTTACTCAATCCTTGGAGTTACTAGCACAATTAAACACAAAAGCACCCAGCTTGAAGGGAAAAAAAGTATTAATCAACTTCATGTTCAATAAAGTTCCCCACTACAACTTAAGCTGACTAGCAAACTAAAATGTGTTCAAAATAAAGTAAACCATGTTGCAGTCACAAGCTAACTTAGGCTGTACGAAAATATGACCAATTGAACCATGACTTAAATTAAACCACTGGTTCAATCGATCCAACTAAAAGCCTTTTAAGAATAAAAAATAAAAACCGATGATACACCAAAAAAACCTAAAAGTAAACCAAGTATCCATCTTCTAGGGTTATTAAGTTGGCCAACTACAATGAAAACCCAGCCAACTGAACCTAACCCATACATGTGACAGGCTAACAGCCCTAGGTTGGTTTTTAAGAAAAGAAGGCCCCTTTGCTACCGGATCTGCATCATCCTAGTTTTGCCACACATCCATCTTAACATCCCTACCTCTACAACACACAGCTTCACTACATGACCTTTTTAACTGTCAACATCATAGGAGGTCAGGCAACAATCCCATAGAATCTTCATTTAAGCTGTAAAGGAATGCATGTGTCACATAATACTCTGTCACACCTCGCTATTTCATCCATTGGAATTTAATAATTTGCGAAACATGAACATCCAGGCCAGCTTTCTTGTGTATGAAAGCGATGCAAGTCCATCATTAAATTGCACTATTTTTCCTTGGAAACAACCTAGGGTTGATATATATGTGTTGGGACTTCATTCCATGGGTTTACCTGTAATGAAAAGACAACTGTTGCCTAGGTTGTGTACAATCGCATCATTTCAACCTTTAACAAGCATAGCTTTATTTCAGATGTTAGAGAACAAGCAACGGAAAACATGGGCTTGATGTTTGATGTCTTTGCAGCAGCGACTTCTCAAAGATATCCTAAAACATATTGAAATTTGAACATGCTTGAAAAAAAGGAACGGACATTACACAACATGATTGTGTGAGATTGAACCCCCCCCCCCCCCCAAAAAAAAAAAAAAAAACTGAACTAGAGTCCAAATTGAAATTCACTCGTTATTAACAAGAAAGAAATTATCATTCTCAATTATTGGAAAATTTCATTATTTTAAAGTTTTGCCATCTATTCTATAAAAAATCCTCAAAAAAAAGCCCAACGAGATTTTTTTTTTTTTCTATAATGGATTATGGACGAGAATTTTTTCTCCTTTCCTCCCAAAAAAAAAAAGAAGAGAATTTCATTATCCTCATTTATGTGCAGGTTTACTTATAATTTTCAAATAAAGGGAAGGGTAACATGGTCATATTCTTTTATGAAAATCATGTTTTTTTTTTCTTTTTTTCAATCAAAAAAGAAAAAGACACTCTCACATGTGAAGCATTACGACATCAACCAAAAAAAAGGAACTTACCAACCCTAATTAAAACAAAACCGAGTTCTCATTCTCAATTATTGGAAATTTTCATTATTTTAAAGTGTTTGGCATATATTCTCAATTTTATTTTTATTTAAAATAATAGAAAATTTTCCAAAATATCCATTGGAGACTTTTTGTCTATTATGGATTATCGGTGAGAATTTCATTCTCCTCATTTCTGCATGTCACATAATACTCTCTCACACCTCTCTATTTCATCCACCGGAATTTAATTATTTGTGAAACATCAACATCTAGGCCTGCTTTCTTGTGTATGAAAGTGATGCAAGTCCATGATTAAATTGCACTATTTTTCCTTGGAAACAACCTAGGGTTGATATATGTAAACTTTTTGCATATATTTTCTAAGTTATTATAAGTTACTTCAATAAAACCGGTTGAACCAGTGTTCCAATTTATGTTGGCAAGTGATTAACACATGACTAATTATTAAAATGTGATTAGGACCTCATTTGGAGTCAATTTTACTTTCCCAGTTAGCATAAGTTAACTAATAGGCTGGCGATTGAGTTGGATCTTTCCTTTTTAATAGTCTATTTTTCAGCCTTTTATATAAGGCTGTAATATGGGCTATTATCGAACACATATTAGATTATTAAAATTGTTAATAGCAACCTTGGCGATGCTTCCTTTCTTCTTTGTGAGAGATCTTTGTCTAGCATTTAAAGTCCAAACTAATTAGCTCTTTGGTGTTTCAAGTCCAAGTTATTGTTTGTGCTTGCTGTCTAAAGTTCAAGTACTGACTCATTGGTGTTTGATGTACAAGTATAGCATCTGCGTGTTTCATACAGCTTGCCATTGGTTCTTAGAATTTGTATTTCAAGTACAAGCTCCTGTTTTGGCTGTGGAATCAGCCTGTGTTCTCACCCCAAAAAAACTTAATCAGCCCGTGTTGAAGTTATTGCTCATTCTAAGCAGTTGACATCAAAGGACAGCAACTACAGTGAGTAAAAATTGAATTTTGCACCTCCTCACTCCTTATCTTCTAGAAGAACACAAGCAATGATCTTTTTGAGAAAGTTCTGCCCAGCTCGATCCAACCATTGGATCTTCATCCACTTTGGACCAAATCATCTCCATATCCTCCTGCAAAACCATTCAAACCCGAGCAGTTCTGACCAATCAAACCCTTAGGATTTTTCCATAACAGTTTCCACAATATACATAGTCGTAAGGCACCAACGCGTCTAAGGGGGCAAAGAAAACCAAGGTGACACCAAGCAAGGCAACAAGGAGACTTGATCAATATCCGACCAACCTCTCCTCTTTCATTACCAATGGTTCTTGGTCCCCCTTCCCCCACCCTGGTCTCACGCCAGTCTAGGAGTCCCTCCCTCCCCTTCTGAACTCCACATGCGACCTCACTATTTGGCAGCCCTCACCATCCAAATCTTTCACCACCTCCTCAGCCTAGAACCTGCTTCATTCCCTTTCTCCATGTGTCCCTTGGACTCCCTTGGTCTAGTTCAAAGGCCACATCTCCCGCCACTGCCTCACCCTTTGGAGAGCCCTTAACCTAGCTCTCCCCACCCAATCCCTCCTCATTAGCCGCCATATCCCGGCTAACCTTAACTGTACCCTTTGTTGAAACAATTTAGAGAACCTTGATTACCCATTCTTCACTTTCCCTTTCTCTTGCCTCCCTTTATAAAAGCCCTTGCCTCCATTTGGCCCCGTTTTAGACGTTCCTATGGCTTTGCTTGAAATTGGTCTCGGATTTTGAGAAACTTTTTAGGCTTCTCCATTTACGACCGGAATGGCAAGCTATCTTCAATGCCACTATCCACCAATTGTGTCGAGAGCGTAATCTTAGAAGATGGATCTCCAGATCCCGACCTCTGGATATGATTTGGAATGCCATTTGTTTTTATTTTTCCTCTAGGCTTCCATACATTCCCCATCCCCTAGTAGACAATATGATGTATCCTGGGTTGGGCTCCCTAACATTGGACCCAAAAACCAGACCCAAAAACGCATTCAAAGCTGGCCGAATACCCATGGGGTATTTTGGTTATTTTCTAAGCCCTTTTTAGAGTTTGAATATGGATCTTGATAGAATTCCCCCCAATCCAAGGGTCAGGGATCTATCTTTATTTTCCAGTTTGAGCCAGTCAGTTAGGAGTTATAAACCTAAGGTATGGATAAGTTTCCTTATTTAGAAAACGGATCTTACCTTTTTGAGTCTGTTCATATTTATAAGTTAGCATTTGAGTCTTTTGGAGTCAGTTATTTCATAAATTTGAGTTCTTAAGTGTTGGATTCTCAAATGGGTAGGGAATCCTTGTTTTAGTCCAATTCAGTTGTAGAGGCTACAAATAACCTAGTCCAGTATTTTAAACTTCAGTTTTGATGATTAATGAATTAATTGAGTGAAATTTTGACTTGGGAAGTCGTGGGTATCCCCTTGGGCCTGCGGCTAGGTTGGAGAGCTTTGCCTTCTACCATTCTAAGATTTCTTCTTCATCTTCAAGCTTCAAAGCATTCAGTCCAGCATTCAACCAAGATCTTAATCCTAAATTAAGTAGATGACCCCTACCTAACCCTAACCCTCTCCCTCTCTGTCCGCAGCTATCACAGCCCCATCCCCATCACAAATCACCCCTTCCCCATCTCCTTCCCCTTCTGGTCCAGCAGCTTCTACCCCCTCCCCTAGAATTCATAAGCCCTACCCCTCTCCTCCAGATTCTGCAGCAGCAGCCTACTCTCCTGGTTAAACCTACCACCTCAGTCCCTCTTAACCCCCGTTTCTTCCCCTCCTAAGTTTGCACCTAACCCCTGAACATAACCCCTAAGTTCATTACCTCATTGAACCTATTTTAACCTAATCTGAAATTTCTGCAAGTCTTCTTCAACCTTGAGATTTCTGAAGAATTTTTGAAACTTCAGAATTGAAGTATTATTAAATTCCAACAATTAGAACACATTCTAATTGAAGGATTACATTAGAATTCGGTTCTGAAAGGCAGAACCAGCAACCCTGGCCCTCCTTCCCACCCTAGCCGAAACCCTAATTTGCACTAAAACCCTAGCTGAAATGCTGAATTGCACTAAAACCCTAGCTGAAACACCTAGAAGCCCTAATCAGTGCTGGTTCTTATTTAAGAAGATCCTGGATATCCAACCCTAAACCCTGGGTTGCATCACAATACCCCCAACGAATAGGCTCATTGTTGTCTACTGGGGTCTTACCGTCTTAGCACTTCCTTACGGCCTCCCTCTTGAAGGCTGGTTCCCCCACACCCCTTTTTACAGCTTTGCATTTAATACAGCTATTTATTCATCCAAAAAAAAAAAGAAAACAATGAGACACCTGGATGCATTCACAACCATGTAGTATATACAAGCTCAAGAAGAATAAACCCTTTCCACATAGGGTTCGTTCTTTTCACTTAAGCTTCCCAAAAGCTTTGCTACAATGCTACTCATAAAAATCATTTTCTTTTCCATTCCTCTTCCCTTCTGTTAAAAAGTTTTTTGGATCTTACTATCTCCACAACATCAACATTGGAACTTTAAGATCGATAATTCATGAGAAAGAGAAGGGAATATCTGCTTTCTTCACCTATAATATCTCCTTTCATTCTTCCAAAATGCAAATGGGAAGCCATATTCCGATGACCAAGGTAATAGGTATGCAACATCGTTTTCTCAAATCACAGACCAAAGCATAATCCTTCAAGCAACCAATCTTCTCCTATCCCCATGGATGGTGCTCTTGTTTAGAATTAGATACACCCTCAAGCCAAAAAAATCCTCCAAAATCTGATTGGAACCTTAGGGAAGAATATTTGGGTCGACACCAATTTCTCCGATATGGATAGTTGGATGAGGCTGAAATCTTGAAAATGAAGCACTGAAAATTTATGGACTACAGATAGATCCATTGACATACATTGGAGTGTTACAATTACATATGAAGTAAATGATTAAATTTGGCCATTTGGGTCTGATCTTTGACATATGGCCAAAATCCAAACCTACCAAACCATCATCAAAATTGTCAATCATTTTTTTACATCGCATAATCAGGTATTCAGGGGTGCCACCAAGGTAACTTTGGATGGGTGACCTAAACAGAAATATTCTTGCCACAAAAAAATTACAAACTTTTATCCAATTCTTAATACTTCAGACTGCCCATCACACAGCATCAAGTTATTTTCTTCACAAGTTGCGAAAAAAATACTTTGAGACCTCCAAATTTGGATCATCATACTGACATCTGAAATCACAACAACAATGAGCAAACAATGGAGAGAAATGAGAAAAACAAAAGGAAAGTCTGATAGGTTGATGCAGCCCCAATTGAATAAGGGCCACTCCTTAACAGATCTCTTAAGATAACCAAATCATATCAGACCAAGAAAGTGTTCTTTTTACTTTTTTTCAGTTATGGGATATGAAGGATTCCATATTATATGGGCTGTGATAAGATGATTTATAAGGAAAAAGGTTAAGTAACAGCACAGTGATTAAAAATCATACACTCTTAAATGGTATCTAGGATCTTAGGGATTAGTAGCCTATTCCATAGGAGATACATGATAAATTCCTTGATCGGAAACTGGGGTTTATAGGTGTTAGAATGGGTTGAAACTTGGAGCAAATATAGGTAATAATATAGGGATATGATCCCCCCAAGTTTGGCTGTGTTTGGAAATTAGAAGAGTGCTTTGGCAGTTTTGGGATATCCAAAAACTCAAGAAAGTATTTGTATCTTGAAATCAGACAAGTAAAAAGAGGTCAAACAGGGAACTGAGGTCACTAGGGCTGGGGGATGATGTACCTAAAGCTTGTGACAGATCTAAGGTTAGATTGGAGTAAATCTGACCTAGAATTTTGAGTGTCTTGGGAACTTCAAAACTTCAAGAAAAATAAAAATAAAAAGGTGATATGAGAAGGGGAATGGAATGTAGGCAGCCAGATAGTTGGAGTGGAGCCTTCAGGTTGCAACGCTCAAATGGATATGAAGGTTGAACTGTGATCTTCAATCAGTTGCATGTGTCTAGGCTTGGTTTCACCTAGAACCTTCCTAAGTTTTGAATCTTCAAATTAATTGACAGAACCAGAACTTCTAATGCTTGGATCTTCAAACTAATTGACAAAAACAATAAAACACACACACACAGACAAAGTCTCAAAAGGAAGCTTTTGTTCAACATCCAAATTTGTTCCATAATCTAAATTCTAATCGATGGAGAGCTTATTTATAGCCTTACATAAGAAGTCCTACTGAAATTAGGAGAAATTGATTTAAACTAGGAAAATAGAAACCAACTACTGACTTAGACTCATAAAAATGAAAAGACTAGTTGCCCTCAAAACTTAAGTAAAGGAGAATTTACATTAATTAAGCTATATTTAGTACTCAGCCTGCACACTAAACTTTAGGACCCATAGAATAGGCCCATGACCACATATAAATGAAGGCCCAACACCTATATCTGTTAGCCCTAGGTTGATTTCAAAGAAAAATAGACCATTTCGCTGCTAGGTCTACATCATAGGTTAGAATCACAAATAGAGGATCCATGATTTTTCAATAGCAAAGCAATTTGCAGAGATTCTGATCCAAATAATAGTCTTTAACTACAGGAGTATCATCCAGAAATGAAACTCAATGGCCAATAAAACATCCATACCTCATGCCTGCTCACAAGTTCAATGAGAACTTCAACAGCTAGATCAAATGAGAATGAAACCTATGCCCAACAAAATAAAATAGTTATGAGTGCAAAAGAAAGCTAAACATGGGAACCATTACAATAATTATTAGAAAAGAACCTGCAAAGAGTTGAAGACAAAATTAAGTAGTGGATGTCCAGGCAAAGAAGAGGGAAGAATCTCCGAGAAGCAGCCAGCACGAACCTGAGATTCAAATAAACTTTCACATTAGACACTTCAAAGAGACAGTTAAAGCTGGATATAGATGTCAAGCGGCTTTTCCTTATATAATAAAATTTATTTCAGATCAGGAAGAAGTGTGGAACCCAAGCAGTACTAATGTCTCAAACTATTTAAGTTTTGTTTCCTTGAAAACCTAGAAAAATAATTAATAGAGGACAAAAACTGTGAGCCACTGTTTCAATAGCTAAACCAGAAAGGACAAACATTGACTCGTATATCTCTTAAAAAGGTATTACCCAACTCAACAAACATCGTAAAATTTTCCGGTTTCGCTCATTGAGTTGAATACAATCGTCAACCCCTTGCTCAGATTGGTGCAATAGGAACTCAAGAACCATGGGCGTATGTGAAAGAAGCTGCTTAAAATATCAAGAAACGTCAACATAGATTAGAAGCAGGCTAAGAATATCATAATACAAATGTTTTAATTAAACTGGAGCGGACACCTAGAGAGTATTGGAGGAAAGGGGAGGCATTATACTGAAATGAGACCAGAAGTTTATGCTTCTGCAGAAGCTCCTAACCTCACGGCCATACTGGGATCTGCGAGCTGAACTAATGTTGGAATCACCATTATGGTCCTCAACAACCTCTTCTGGCAGAACAGTAAGCAACTCCAAAACAGCAAAATTGCCATTATCCTGACTCTGGAGACTCTGGAGACTGGAAAAGAGCTGCTCGATTGGTTTTCTATATTCCACTGCACGAAGTATGAGTGCCGAAAGTGCAAGACAAATTTGCGTTAAGAGCTGTCAAGAGATAAATGAAGCTAATCAATAACACACACAGTTCATCCCAGACAGTAAAACAAGCACACACAGTAGAATGTTTAACTGCTATATATATATATATAGAGAGAGAGAGAGAGAGAGATAACATGAAACATCTGTTTCAAAAAATACAGCACCTGTGGGGGGCCCAAACTAAATTTTTCAGCAGCCAGGAGAAGAGCATTCAGCAAAGCCTCTTTTGCTCCCAACTGCAAATAATACCCTTCATTTTGGATCTGCAGCGTCATTAACATTGACAGAGGAAACAGTAACACATTAGAGACTTCAATAATTTAGAAAAGAACAAATGAAAGAGAAACTTAAAAAGAACCACAAGAATGAAAGTCTTTCCTTCTCATAAGCAAATAATACTACAAGAGTGCATGAACATCATAAATTTGCTGATCCATGCAAAAATAAAATGTCAGGAAGTTTGAAACTTTAAACAGGCAATAAAAAACTCAAACTTTGGATAGAAGCTCCGCTTACGATTCTCTTGACAGCCTCCTATAACATAAAAGGGACGCCAGCATCATCCAACTTTTTTAAAATAAAATAATAGAGGATTTTTACATGAATTGGCAGATTTAGTGATGTGAACCAAGGAAGGACCACTGTTACAGGGTGAATGGAAGACCAATTTTAGACTCTCTGGCTAAAGGGAATTAGGGTCTACACCTTGCGGCTAAGGTTTATGGGGTTTAGGATCAGCTAGGGTAGAAAGAGAATGATGCTTAGGTTCAGCCAGTATGATTTATCAGGTCTAGGATTTCTTAAAGTAGGTCCAATTTTTTTATTTTCTGCAGATTCACTCTCAGACCTAGGGTTTGGGGCTGCACGTGAACAAGGAATGAATTCTAGGCTTCGGGAGGGGTGCAGTTCGGATGCCGCTGTAGTTGAAGGTTTACCGGGGTGGGGCTGAAGCTATTTCCAAAGAGAGTTATGGTAAGGGGAAAGTAGGGTCTAAGGTTTTGGGGCTTGGAAAGGTTCTAGAAGAATGCCACAGGAAAGAGAGAAGATAGAGAAGACTGCGGTTGGGAATTGGGTGGGGATTAGTACTTACTTGCCGTAGCTTATAGAAGGATGGAAGAACAAGTGCTGCTGCTGCTGGAATGCTTTGAATTATGCTGTTTAGAGTTACTCTGGCTGCCACAGGGTATCCTCGTCTTGGAAACCCTACTCAACCCATTCAAACCCTCCTTGGCTATGAATCCTCTACAAATTTTATTCAATAATCAAATCTGAATTGTTTACTTTATAGCCAAAACAAAAGAAATCCTAGTAGAACTAGATACCTAGGGAGTCCCATTTGAAATAAACCTACTACTTAAAAGACTGCTACGCTAAATAGGACTCCAACTCAAATAAGACTTATCAACTATTAACTACAACTGAATTCAAATAAACAAATCATACTTCTATTATAAAAGCACGAACTAAAGGGAGATGGCTACATTTTCTTACCTATAAAACCCTTACTCATTCACTTAATAGACATGATTAAATGATGTCCAAAAATGTAATTTGACATTTCCATTTAATAAGTATGAATTGAATTATTATTAGTTACATCCCTTTTTTTGAAGAACATAATTAAGAATTTCAATTCATAATTAACTAAAAATTTTAATAACTAATAATTTTAATAGACTCATTTTGCAAAGCCTTGAAAATAGGAAACATTTGCAAAGTCTTTGTATTATTCTTACTTTTTTAATTCATAAATATTTTTTTATTTCAATAATTGTATAAACCCACTCTTCATATTCTAAAAGAATAGTTACCATCTTAACTACCTTCTTTCTTTCCAATCAATTCTAAACAAATCTAACACTTTGTATTCTAAAAGAAACATTTTATCTTAAATCCAAGCCTTCTCTCTCCTTTTCCCAAAAATCTCTCATCAATTTGGGGGGGGGGGTGAATCTTCATAAATGTATTTAGATCTTTTGTCTTCCAAAATTTCCATGCATCAGTCAAGAGTTGTTATTGACTTGGGGTAATCTAAATAAAATATTCATTTACAATTCACTTTCTTTATCAGTTCATAATCCTTCCATCTTCCTTTCTCCCATCTATATCTTATTATAAAATAAGAAAAGAAAAATGTAACTTTATAAATTCCATCCTTTCTCTTTTCCTTAAGATGAAGAACAACAAAACATGCTTTTGTCACTGCCAAACTAATATCCTCCTCCACCAAGAACAATCAGAATCTATGAAAACGATGATCGTGGCGTGTCTACAACAACTGTCGCCCCACCTCATGCAAGAAGATCTCCATAGTTTCTCTTGACATCAATAGTCATTTCATCGCTAGCTCTAATAGTATCTTCAAGTCCTTACTGTGAACAAAGAGAGGCCTCAAAATGTCGTCGTCATCAGTTTGATCATCCAACTCCGCCATAGAAGAATAGTGGAAATTAGCCATCACCAAACTCTCCCACAAACTCAAACTCATCTAGACCACACGAAAGAGAGATGAAACTATTTCAAAGCATCCAGGCTTAACAATCCAAAGCAGAGTTGGAGAAGAAGCTCAACAGCTTCACATCTACTACCATAGCCTGAAATTAGGTCTCTAGGTATGCTTCTCATATTTTATTTTTAAAACAGATAAAATTAATGTATAAAACCTATTAGAGCTTATCTTAATTTAATCTTGGCATTCTCTTTGTAGCACCGAAAAAATAACACCTATATTTCTACTTGTCACTTGCGCATTTCACATGGAACTCTTTACTAGTTAAAGATTAAAAAAAGGATTGCTAACTACTATTAGGACTTTTAACTACAAGAATTCTCTTCAAACTAAAGACTCCTAGATGAACTAGGACCCCCTCATATCTCATCAAGGAATGATTCAGTCAGCAAAGCAAGAGTAGAATGGAGTCCTGGTGAGCTTCTGATTCTTCTGAGACTAAGCTAGATGAAGTAGGGAACCTGGAAAATGACAAAATGCCCCATCTGGTGTGGCTCCTGAGTTGGGTCGTGGGAAGAAGGCTGCTACCCCTAGGTCTTCTTGCAGCCTCTATTGGGGAAGTCCTGGTGTTCACATCATTAGTTTGTTTTTTTTCGCATGAAACGCTTCTTGCACTGTTGTATGTGTGACATGACAATATATTTGTATATGTTTGTGGGTCTATATGTGTGTGTGTGTGAAAGAGAGAGAGAGAGAGACAAAGTGAAAAACTTTATAAAATTATATGACGTGGCTGAATTACCTGAAGTCCTTCTCCAACTATAGGCCAGTTTCAGTAATAATTTCTAAGTTCTTTTTTGTTTAACTCATTTATGGAGACGTCAAGTAATTGCAGAAAGCAGTTTTTATCAGGCAGACCAAGTGCCCAACACCTTCCCATGTCCATAACTAACTCACTCAAATCTTTGTATTGAACAATTACAGTTAGAGCCAATACAAACAAGTGAAAAACAACAACGAAATCTTTATCCCAGTTGAATGAGGCTGGCTACATGGATCTTTTCACAAAATATGAAAATTTGGAGAGTGATAAATGGAAAATGAAGCTGAAAGATGATGGTAAGAAGAAAGTAAGAAGAAAACAATAGCCCAAGCCATCAGGAAAAGCTCGCTACATGGTGTCAGACTGTCAGCGACGTGGATCCTTGTCCTCCAATGGGCTTTATCAGAATTCAGAAGTCATAGTTGGTACAAGACCCGAGCTATACACGTCTTTCTTCGCAACCTCACCTATGGTCATTTTAGGCCTGCCTTGCCCTTAGCTGTTTTAGCTCCTTAAATTAGGATTGTATGACTCACCCAAATGGGGAAATCCTCAAGCCTCTATAGTAGATGACCAATGCACCTTACACAACATTCTTTAAGCCTAATGATGATTAAGGCAACCCCCACAACTGCTCTCGTACATCCATTCCTTGCTTTATCCTTCCTAGTTTTGCCACACATCCGTCCTAACATCCTCATCTCAACAACACAAAGCTTTGCCACATGGGCATTTCTTAACTAACCAACATTCTGCCCCTTATATCATAGTTGGTCAGACAACAGTTCTCTTGAACTTCCAAGCTTTAAAGAAATGTGGAGAGTCTCACAATACATTGGTCGTACCCATGGTACAAAATTCAATCGAAACCGTCGAATTTTCGAGTAAACTTTCGTATTTCAAGGAGCTCGAAACAAAAACATGAGGGAGCAAAAAAAAAGTCCCAGGTTTCAATTGAAACCTCAAAAATTCCCAATCGGGTAAAATCTGAGTCGAAACCCAAGTCGAACCAGCTGGACCAGCAGGTTCATTTCTTAAAAGTCCCTTTTATCACAAGAAACTCTGCATTTCGCAGAGTCTCGAGCGCGATACAAAGGTGGAAGGCGATAGTTTCAGCTCATTTTTCCCTCAAGTTTCGACCATCTTCGCACATTTTTAGATTCTTTTAAGGACTCTTTTGTTCATTCTGGCCCTTCTTGGTGGATTATTTCAACAGCTTCCAAGCTTTGTTGCAAGGTAACCTAAGTTTCTCCAATTTATTGATTTTTTTCCTTTCTTTCATGGTCAAATTGTGTAGGATTGTCTTGAATTTTTTTTTTCCATGATCTCTAGTAGGTATATTTACAAGTGTATGCTGTTGGATTTGATCTTTGAAGTGTTCTACTATTTTTATTTTTTTTCTGATTTTAAAAAAACCTACAAATTTACATTTTTTGTTTGTTTCACGCTCAAACGATGTTGGATTGAGTTGAAATTATTATGTGTTGTCTCTAGTAGGTAGATTTACAAATGTAATTGATTGAATCTGACTTTTCAACTGTTCCACTACGTATTTGATTTTTTGTTTAATAATTACTAAAAATATGTATTTTAATCATAAAAATTTAATTTTAATTAGGAAAAAAATTCCCAATGTTTGTGAATACCTTAGTATATAAGTAATGTGTGTTTACAGTCTTTAGGCTAAAATTAGAGTGTTGGGTTTCGTTTTAA
Source organism: Hakea prostrata (assembly GCF_041222555.1). Taxonomy (NCBI): domain Eukaryota; kingdom Viridiplantae; phylum Streptophyta; class Magnoliopsida; order Proteales; family Proteaceae; genus Hakea; species Hakea prostrata. The sequence goes on from NC_142607.1 coordinate 1,443,281, forward strand.
CGATGATTATTATCTATGTTTGTATGGGATGATAAAAAGCATGGTAGGCCTCCGACGGATGACAAGAAGAAGTCAAAGTGTAAATATTGTTAGAAGAAGATTTGATCAGGTGGGGCCACTCTACTAAAGGTCCATCTAGCGGGAGGGGACCGTTATGTGCTTGGATGCCCCAATGTCTCTTATGAAGTTAAAGTGGCAATGGCAAAATATGTGAGAAAAGAGCAAGAGAAGAGGGTAAACTGGGATGAGTTCCACGCAGCATGCTTAAAGGAGGTGGGAAAGCAGGATATGTTTGGATCTAATGCATCATCCCCAGTGCCAGAGATGGAGAGAGTACTGAGAATGAGTAGAGAGTCTCATAGACTCGATGAGATCAGGAGGACACATAAGGCTATAGGTGCAAGGGCATTTAGAGATCCAAATTTTGAGAGGGGAGGGGGAGGCAGCTCCAGTATGAGGAGGAGGTAGAGTGTCAAAGAGTCAGCTCCCTTGCCACAGGCCCTATAGCCCCGACCTAGTGCTACATTTGCTGCACTGGACCCCAGTGCTACAAATCTCGATGTGCAAATACTGCGCACTAATCCTAACTTGTTAGGAGGCCACAAACAAAACAAAAGAAATTAAAGCATATGTAGGGTAATGTGAAGGAGAAGGTGGGGAAGGCCTTTTCTAATTGGGCATTGTATCACAGTGTTCCCTGCAAACATTGCACGGGGCCTTATTATAAGGCAATGGTGGATGAGATCAATGGTGTTGGACATGGAGTGGTTGGGCCAACCGCATATGAGATATATAATGTATATCTCCCATGGAAAAAGGAAGACTTGAAGACCTACATTGCTGGTCTTAAGCCGATGTAGAGGCACTATGGTGACGGTGATGTGTGATGGTTGGATTGGTCCCACTAAACAGTATATCATCAATTTTATAATAAATTGTGATAAGAGGACGGCGTTCCTCAAGTCTGTTGATGTATCCAATTACGCGAAGAAGCGAATTACATATATGGGTTGCTGAAGAGTGTAGTGAAAGAGGTTAGAGTCGAGCACATGGTGCAGATGTGACTGATAATGGTTGGGAAGAAGTCGATGGAGAATCCCAGGTATAAGTTCATCTAGACTCCTTGTGTGGCACATTGTATTGATTTGATGCTGAAGGACATGGGGCAAATCAAATTTGCAAAGAAGGTTGTTCAGCGGGATCAACATGTGACCACTTTCCTATATAACCATGGATATGCATTGGATATGTTAAGGAGGATATGAGGTCGTGGCTTGGTGAGGCCTGGGGTCACAAGATTTGCTACAAATTGAATTGCCTTCAAAAGTTTTGAGAAGAAGCAATACCAATTACATGCGATATATGCATCGTAACAATGGTTTCATTGGCCCCAGTCAAATTCACTGGCAAGGAGAGTAGCACAAGCCACTATATCTAGTGATAGCTTATGGGCAAATCTAAAGTTGTTGTGAAGCTTCTAGACCTTGTGGTGACGGTCTTGAAGTTGGAAGATCAATAAAGGAAACCAACTTTACCACACATATGGGCTGCAGTGGAGATGATGAAGGAGATGGTAGGGAAGGTATGTTCTAAGGGCAACCAGAAATTCCTTAATATCATCCAGGAGAGGTGGGGGAGGCAATTACAACATCCACTGCATTTGGCTGGTGAGTTGAAAGTCATTAAATTTTCCAACTTAATAGTTAATACTTATTATGTTGTTGTGTAGTTTCTTACCATCTCATTTGTTGGTTTGTTTGATAGCCTATTATTTGAATTCCATGTACCACTACAATAAAGAACTTGGGATGAGGACAGACTTGATCCTGGAAGTCCATCAAGTAGTGGAAGGTTGGAACCAAATCCAGCAAAACAAGCATTAATTAATAATGATGTAAGATCATGACTTGTGAGATGACTAGTACTTAAGATAATTACTTATTTTTTATAGTAACATTGTAATTATTTAATGTAGTTGAAGGCTTTTAGAGATGTCGTTGGTAGCTTCGGTCGCTCAATGGCTATTCAGGCTCGGCAGACTACTCCTAGTTAGTCACTTAGTTGTTGGTAGCTTCGATCGCTCAAGGGCTATTCAGGCACAGCAAACCACCAATCCTAATTAATCACTTAGTCCACTCCTAGTTAGTCACTTAGTAATCAATTTTAGTTTTTTATACAATTAATTTTAGCCTTAATAATTGCGTTGGGTAAGTTTCTTGCTGCTGAGTGGTGGCTGCAATACGGGTTAGACTCGGAGTACTTGAATCATATTGTGGTTAAAGTGCTCTCCCAAACATCTTCTGCCACCAACTGCGACCGTAATTGGAGCACATTCAATTTGATACATTATAAGAAGCGGAACCGATTGAAGGTGAAGCGGCTAGAAGATCATGCATAGGTGCACTATAATATGAGGTCGAGAGAGGAGCACATTCAGCAAGGTCAGGATGGAGGTAATTGAGTTGGCTAAGATCTTTGCCACAAATGATGAGGAGGAGGAGAACCCCCTATTCGAGTCATGACAAAGAGCCACTATGGGATGAGGTTGGCAGTTGACCCAACAGTTATATTGCACGAGAAATGGGAGCTAACGTGGACAAGTTCTTGGCGACAGATGGGAGAGTGCACACCTAGTCTAGCCATCCTTTTGTAGCACACCCCGATGCATCCAGTGTCAGTGAGGATAATATTATGTGGTCAAATGATGATGGTGATATTACTCAGACACCGGCTACTCAAGCACAGGATGATGACGATGATGATGATGATGATGTTTGACCTAGTATTGGGGATGACAGTGAGAGTGATGAAAACATAATGATGATGATGATGTTAGACCTAGTAGTGGGATGACAGTGGGAGTGGCAATGATGATGATGATGGCCCTAGTGATCAGGATTCGGCTGATCCTAGGGACAGACCACCACTAGAACCAGCAAGTGACTGAGTTGAGAGTCAGGGACAGGAAGGCCCATTGAGGTTTACGGAAGATAATCAGTTCAGCCACGCTACCCAGGATGCCGATCAAAGTGGACTAGCATCTCGAGGTCGTACTTCCACCTACAGCTGGAAGGGGAAGAGGAAGCAACATAGACATGGGTATGAGGATAACACCTCATCGTACGGGTCTTACCATCACATAGATGTGGGTAGCTTGGTACGCTCCATTGGATCTATGAGTCTAGATGAGTCGAGGGGGTCCACAGCTGAATACTGGAAACCAACAGCAGCGAACCCCCACTTGTACAAGAGTGGTATGGAGAGTGTTGCATCTTCTTCTGGGGCTCATACACCTTATGGTCATGGATTTCCTCAAGATTATAGGGGACATACACTGGTGGAACAGACTAGGATGTATTATGACAAGAGGACGGTATATATGTGCACATGGGTGCAACTTATGTGGATGCTAACTTGGGGGCACAAACATTTGTAAAGCAGATCTTCGGCGTGGAACAACAACCACTACCCCCTGAGGCTGAATCAAGACTTCCCTATCCGTATTGTGTATTCCCTCAAATTGGATATCATATACATGTTGATGGCCAGAACTATAGAGCTGCAGTTATCGATTACCTCAACAACCATAGGCATCACATGTAATGGATGTCTATGTCCGTTGGTCAGAGGAGAGGACATCATAGGCATAGCACTACTCAAGTCACGAGATGGATCCACCGAGGCACTCCTCTTGGCACTAAGTTAGTGAGTTGTACTTCCCTTTTATTTTTATTTTTATTTTTATTATTAGTTACACTGTATTTGATGTTTTGAATTGAACTTAGAAGTTATATATTGAATGTCATGTACTTCAGTAGTTAAGTTTATAGTGTACTTCTGGGACAACTCTATATTGATATTATGAACTTTGAAAGACACCTACATTAATTTTTTTTAGCAAAATGCATGTGTCAATGTGTTCTTTATGCTCTAATTAGCTTAAATGCAAAGACTCAACCCAAAATACTCTGTAAAACCTGTCAAAACTTGATGTTGAAACTTCAAGGAAAAGTCCCAAGTTTCCACGAAATTGCCCAGGTTTCCACCTAGCTTCCCATTTTTACCTAGTCGAAACATGAGTTTCCCCCGAATTTTTTTCGTTGGTCATACCTTCCACTTCATCCATCTCACTTTAATTCTTTATGAAACATCATCATCTATATCTCCATCTTTGTGTATGTTAGAACCCAGCTATCTATAACGGTTACTTGGCTATATCTCTCTCCCCTCAATTTTCGCCATGTCATCATCCGTCAAGTATGACTAAGTCAACCCACATAGACTTCGCCTTTGATCTACTAATCTTAACAGTTCTTGTTTCCATGGTTAATCTCCAGACCTGAAACTTTGCATTAATCCTACTTTTGTCTTACCCACCAAAACAATATCATCAATGAAGACTATACACCAAGGTGCCTCATCATGGATCTCATTGGTTAACTCATCCATGATAAGTTTATGACGTAAACCAAATTTATGACAATCTAATTAGAGCCCAAAGGCCTTACTAGTTGTCCTACGGCCCCACCAGCAACCCAAAATTTTGGCCAACAACAAGGGTGTTTTGGTAATTTTGCAATTTTTCAATTAAGCCAACTTAAGGTCCCATTAGGTCAAGTATCTTTGTGTGACCTTGCATCTACTTCTGCTTTTGATTTTGAGTCATTATTTGTTAAGTTATTAAAGAGTCCTTGGTAGGGTAGGATTCCTAAATTGTGAACGAGTCCTCTGGAAATTTCTTACTCTTAGAAAGGAATCTACATCTACTCTTAGAATTCAAATCGGATTCCTCTAGAAGTAAGTTATAAAGGTTCCTTGTGATAACTGTAGTATTAGGAGTTTCAGTTTCATTTGGATTGCAAGTACAGACCAAGTTTGATTTCTTTTCTAAAGTTGAGTCCTAGTTTAATTTCTTTCAATATGCTATAAATAATCCCTGAAACTTTGTAAACAGCAGATTGATTTGATGAATAAAATTATGGTCGAGTTTGGAGGCAAGAAAGAGAAACCATGGTTCCCTACAGGGGGCCTGCGGCAACTTCAAGTGAAGGTTTTCTGCAGTTGTTCATTAATTCCAGCAGAATACTTCAAGGTTCAGCAGTCCTAAATTGATCCCAACTAAGCACCAGCCCCCTTCCCCAAACGCAACCCCATTTCTTGCTCTCCCCTTTCTCCCACAGCCTTCCCTTCCCCCTCTAACCTTAGTTTCTGGAATCCCAGCCCCTCCCCATCCATCATGGTTACATCCAGCCCCTTCTCAACCACTACAGCAGCCTAGGAACAGTACTAAATTGATCCCAATTAAGCACCAGCCCCTTCCCCAACCCCAGCCCCATTTCTTGCTCTCCCCTCTCTCCCACAGCCTTTCACTCCCCCTCTAACCTTAGTTCCGGAATCCCAGCCCCTCCCCATCCATCGTGGTTACATCCAGCCCATTCTCAACCACTACAGCAGCCTAGGAACCTCCCCCTTCCTTAATACCTGTTCCCCTACTGCTAACCCTGATCTACCATTCCAGCCCTTCACCTATAAGTTTTCTTCCTCCTTCCCCTCTTACAAACCTGCTGCAGCTCCTGGAAATTTCAGAATTAAAAAAGCCTAATTGCAGCAGCTTTCTAATACAATTCGAACCCTATCCCCTAGATCTAAAGACTCTAAACCCATCCCATTTTAGAATTAAGCTCTAAACCCAGCCCCCTCCCACAACTAAAACCCTAGATTCTGCCAACTTTCATCTTCTTCACTAGAAACCCTAACCCTAGAATTTTCAAAACCTCATATCTCTCTCATCCTTCATCTAAACCTAGAACCCTTTTAGGTTTCGCTTCCCTAACACCTAAATGACACTCGACCTCAACCCTAGCTTGAACCAAACCCTAGGATCCCTAGTTCCTAACAAAACCTAGAATTCAAAACCCTAAACCATAAAGTTCAGTTCTGAAATTACAATTACAGCATGGTTTCATTCACTTAAACCTAAAGCTCTAATCCCCTATGCCTGGCCGAAACTACTCTAACCCTAGCCTAACACTCGTAAACCCTAAAGTTACCCAACGCACCTCCACCAAATTTGAAGACTGCCAATTCTCAGGGAAGAGGATCCTGGAGTGAGCTTGGATCTAGGGCATTACCACATTCAAACCCCAGATCGGGTTCACAACAATGTAAAAAATAGAGTCTTAGGGCCAAACCTTGATCCAACCCAAACATAAATAAGAATCCCTTCCCTCGGCCCCTGTAGATCTCACACTGATCACTAGACCCACATACATGTCTATAATTACATCTATATGGTTACACGAAGCCTCTCTCTGACTCTCTGTCATAGGTTTTCTAGAGTTAGAATCAATCTCTTTCTGAAAATACAAGAGAAATTAATGGGTCCCCTCACCACCCACCCCCCACCCCTCCAATTTTTTCTCCTAGCAATGACGCTTAGTTATTCGAACTTCGTATTTACAAACTCTTGAAGGCATCAATTCTGTTACATTCTGTTAAGCCATTTTTATACTCCAATATCATCCAACTAAAATCTATTAATGTTAATGATATAAAAGTGGCATAAACTATATTTTAAAAAGAAAAAGACCAACAGCATAACAGAAATAGTAAGATTTAGATATTAGTTGAATATGAAGCTGTCCTGATGTAAGCACGAAATTCTCCCCAAGTGGAAACCCTAATTTGGGCCCCGAGTGGCGCAACCAGGAGCTGGCTGAAACCCCTTAGGAGCAATTTGGTTATTTCACCTCCTATTTGGTTAATTATTTTTATTACAGAATGTTCAAATTTTGTGAACCCAAAGTTGTTTTTAATTATTTGTTTGAGTAAGTTAAGTGAAGTCTAGTTGGAGTTGGAGTGCCAATATGAATCTATATTAAATTAAGATTCCTAGTGGATAATTAGGTCTTTTTATACAAGTTAGATTCTTTGATTGTGTGGTTGTTAATTAATTAGTTGTAAGGGGGATTCTCAGCATCAATTCAACAGTCCAGCAAGGCTCCTCCCCTTTCCCCCTTCTTTCTTACAACAGATCCGAAAACAGAAAACAGAAAAAGAAAAGAAAAGAAAGAAACGAGAGAAGACAGAAAAGAAAAGAAAAAGAAAGAAAATAACCAAGAAAGACTGCCAAGAATTCTTCAAGAATCCAAGAAACCTTCCCATCTCTTTTTCCATCCCTTTTTCATCATCCCTAAACCCTCCCATACCTAACTGCAGGCTTTCCTAATCATACTAGGGTAAGTCTAGGTATCTCAAAGCCCCATCTATTTAGTTTTATCAAAACTTACCTAAATTCCCCCTAAGACCTTCCTGTATTAAATTGTAAAACCCTAAACCATCCAAAACCCATCCCATAGGATTTGTTCAAACCTTAGACATCTCAAAACCTGTCCCTAAACAAATTTGCCCACCTCTAGCTATCGTATCTTAAGGTAGACCCATATTGATCCCAAACCCTAATATTATCCTTCCCACGACCATTACTTTGCTGGTTCTCAAGAGGATCGATGGGCTAAACCTAAATTTCCTAGAAAAACAACCACAAAAATCTTAACCCTAGAATTGGGCTACGTCATCATTTTCTTAGCAATATTTAGTACTGTATTACTTATTTAGTGAGGTCTTGACTTAATGACACAACTACTGCTGACATCAATTAGAAACATTTGTATTTCGCATTCAGGTTAACACCTGACGAAATATAGAAAAATTAGAACTCACAAGTCAGAAACCCCCCCCCCCCCCAAAAAAAAAAAGCAAACTTGTTTGTCTGTCTGGAGGCACTGGTCAAACACATCTAAGTAAGTTTGCAGAATTATTTAATACAGTATCATTCTTTTTCTTTTTTTCCCCCTCTTTTGAGTGGGTAGAAAAATATTACAATTTACATCTTAGGTACGTGATGATCTGCGATAAGAAGAGCCCAAAGATGCACAAATTTTAGAAAAGTACCGCTACAAAATATTGACGTGTGTTCAGTTGAGTACGATGGAGGGAGTGACAGTGTAGACATCTGACTAACTTTTACAAGACAATCAACTAAAGCATGTAGCTGGCCGACCATGGGTGTCTGATACACGTGGACATTGGATACTCGCTCAATCATTACGCTAATGTGTTCGTGAGGCTGGGACTTTGGCATGAAAAGAAGATTATGACATCTAATATGATCCTTTTGAGTCAATAACTGGTTTTTCAACCTCTGGCATCTGCATATTTTCATGTCATTGTGCATATTGTTTTTCATTCAGCATACAAACAACAAGACATGCAACTCAAAATGTACACAAGGCACTTGCACCCGGACAATTTTCATAGGCACAAACAAACATCCCAATATATTTTAAGTCCACCACATCCCTACCTTCATCCTCTTATCGTTTACCACTTAATATATTAGTCGGAGAAGTAAACAGGGAAGCATCCGCCCGGAAATGTAAACACACAAAGAAATGAAAGAAACGAAAACTTTTAATAGCTCATGCGAATGGATAGCCGGAATAAAACGAAAACACGTGAAAACGCCAGTAAAATTGCATACAGAGAAGGCGGGGGCTGATGGTTGAGATGATATTTTGCTGGCAAGAAAAGCATAAACGAAGTGGTGGTCGAATAATAAATCTGCGCACCTTTCTTTTGAGAATTTGAGCGGCAAAGAACTCGACTTCGAAATCAACGAAGAATGATCGATCGGATGTAAGGATGGACGTGGCAACGTCCCAGGCGGCGTCAGTCTGCTGGAACTGGACGAGCCATTGATTCGCGGCGACCCGGTTGCAAGACTGCGAATCGTGGTTCAGTACGCGAACCGCCTCTGCGACTTTGATTTGCAGCTCCATCACTCCCTCCCAGCCACCTCTCTCTCTCTATCTCCCTCTCGCGAGCAAAAGAGACAATCATAAAAAGCGAATGATGAGCGAACGACGCATGGAATTCATCTAATTAGCTGTTGTTCCGCAGATCAGACGGCTCTGAACTTCATACTCCGACGGACAATGAAAAAATATTTCGACTCTCAAAAGCGCCTTTCTACCCAACAAATTAAAATATATATATATATATATATATATATATATATATATATTATTTTATATATATATATATATATATTTCGCATCTTTTTTTAATTACAAGATATGCAATTTGGCCTTACTCGTTTCAGTCACCTGTGAGAATGTGACCTAAGTCCTTTTATTGGTAGCAGTTTTTTTTTTTTTTTTTTGGGTAGATTTATTGGTAGCAGCAGTATGGAGCTTTGAAGTCATTGTGGGAAAGGTAATAAAGATTTTAGCAGGCTCCCCTTTAGATGGGCTAAAATTCTTAATTATCTCGAAATATTATTGAATGTTCCTCTTTTCACAACTCGATAAATTATCCATTATCTTCTAATAGCCCTCAACCAATTTTATTTTTCAAAGACCTAAGACAAACACATAATTTCCTGCTTGTAGTGTAGTCACAAACTTCGGCAATCCCTAAGGGCCTGTTTGGTTACTTGAGTCTGTAGATTTCAAAATTTTAGAGATTTCAAATCTACAGACTTCAAATCTCTAGAGTCATGGTTCGTAAAATTAACTGTTTGGTTAGTTTGAATTTTTGGAATGAAATTTCTAGATTTATCTTAAAAAAATATTTATTGAATTATGGTTCAAATTTTTAAAGCTTTGATAGTATGGGTGAAATCTCTGGATTTCACCTCATACCCATAAATCTACAGATTCACGTTTTTAGTGTAAAAATGTGAATCTCTAGATTTCATGAATCTAGAGTTGAAATCTAGAGATTCACACAACCAAACAGGTAAAAATCTCCCATTTGTGAATCCAAAGATTTCAAATCTCTGGATTCACGTAACCAAACAGGCCCTAAGCAAATGCCATAGCTATTGTCCAAATAAACATCTTCACCATCAATCACATTTCCATTTGTTCAAGTTGAACTATAGAGTAGACAATTAAATCCGTCTAGTTGGCACTATTCTCAGTCAAAAGACCCATTAAAGAGGTGTCGTGTCGGTAAATGGTCTCAGTTGATTCTCAGGGGACTTGTACAATTTGAAAGTAAAACACTCTAAAATTAGTCATTGTTGCTCTTCACCCAATCAGCCCGCTTATTTTTATTATTATTGTTGTATTGTTATTCTTCACCTTTTTTCTCTTCATTATCAAAACAATTTTGATAATAAGAGAGCAATATGGGAATTTATTGGAAATAAAGTACACGTTGAATCATCACTTAATCACATTGTTCTACCAGTAGGTTGATATGAAATCTAAAACATATAGGGTGTAAATGTAACCGAATAAATTCTAAGGGTATAAAGGGGGTTACGTAACTTACTTTCCCTTCTTTTTTTTTCTACGCAAGAAAAGTACCAACAAATTTACGTTCTTTGCAGAGATATTTTCAAATCATAAAAGTATGCATTTATGAGCCTGAGTTTTATTGAGGTGCAAAACCTACTAGAGAAAGAGAGATAAGCGCCCTACCCCCCATGGGTGCGCTTTTAGCACATTGGGAGGCAGCCTCTTGTTAGAGGATTGAATTACTAGGAGGTCTGTGGTTAGATCCTCAATTCCCTCCACATCTCTCCCCCTCCCCTCCCATCCTCAAAGGCCCCATAGTCACGACAACTGATATCCACTTGTTAAAAATAAATAAAAATCATAGGTTTTTAAACTTCCAAGTGTAGGTTAATTCATAATAGTCTTCCATAAACCATTGGGGCTCTTTTTTGTATCAATTCTCATTATCTAAAATGCATATTTAAAATAAATTAGTACAATAATTCATTATTGGTCAATAATGAAAAATGATTTGGTGACTTTTGTTGATAATAAGTTATAAAACAAAAAATAAGTTTGGTATGTCAAAATAAAAATTTGCTAGAAAATGATGATGAAAATTAATAAAAAAAATCATATTAATCAAAATATTAACAATTATTTAATTATAAAAAAAATGCATCAAACAAAATATTAGATAAACAGCTTTCTATAACTATGAGTATTGCAAACAAATAATCATACTCACTATAACTTCAATGCAATGGTTACTAAAATTAAACTACACAAAACACTTGTATTAAAAATAAGTGTATAAATGTTCATCATCTATCTTAATTAGCTTAGGTGATTTGTTTTGCAGTTTTCCTCCGATATGCTTATCATTGTAATTGTTCTGTGCAGCCTACCACAGTGACGATGTCCAAGACCTTGTCATTGATTCATTATCACTATCATTGCTTTCAAATTCATCATCAAGCTCCCCCTTCTCAACTTTCTCAAAAAATCAATCTGAATAGTGCAGTGTCTTTAAAATAGGATAGCGTTTATTTAACACCCTAAATTACATCTCTATTATGGTTCTCTAAGGGCGAAGCCAAAATTGAACATTGGGGGGGGGGGGGGGGGGGGGCCAATAATAAATTCGGATCACCTCCTCGTTGACGAGTATTAAGCCACCGCCCATATTGTGTGGACCCATGTGGGACCCATCATTATATTATTTTATTATATTTGTATTCAATTACTTCAAAAAAAAATTTTTTTAATTATTAATAGAACAATTACTTTAGTAATTAGTTAAATATAACTATACAGATATACAATGCTAGAAAAAATAAGGATAAATATCATTTACCTCCCCTCTTACCTAGCAAATATATCAAACACCTCCCCTCTGTTAAATTTATCGGTTAAATTTAACTTTTACCGTTAAATATTTTTCTAAAACCCTAAATTACCCTTGACTACAAATATTTTTATTTTAAACCCTAAATTACCGTAATCACCTAAGAGTTAAACTAATAAATTACCCTCAATTAAAATAATTATTAAAAACCAAAAACCATAGTTAAAATCTAATTTATCTTTAATTATTAAAAGCCCAACATACCCATTTTTAAAATTTTTTTAATCAAACAATTAAAATAACACGTACTACTATTAAGTAAAATAAAAAATAAAAAATGCAATTAAGAAAAGAAAAAAAAAGGATATGCTGATAAAATTAAACACGTCTACTATTTTGGGGTTTTTTAATTGTTTGATAATTAAAAAAAATGAAATATATATATTATTATTAGGGTGATTACAGTAATTTAAGGTTTTAAATAAAAATTATTTTAAGCCAAGGGTAGTTTAGGGTTTTATAAAAATATTTAATGGTAAAAGTTAAATTTAACCGAGAAAGTTAACAGAGGGGAGGTAAATGATATTTACCAAAAAAAAATCCAACTCAATTAATTATTAAATATTAAAAAATTCAATTAGGTCGTTAATTTCTAAAAAGAATAACGGAAAAAAAAAGAAGATATAATATATATATAGGGAGAGAGAGCGAGGGAGAGAATATCTATTACTTAAATATAATGTTATAAAAAATAATTAGTTCAATAATTAAAATAAGAAAACAACAATCAAGCGTTCATGGTTTTTTTAAAAGAATACTGGAAAATTTGTGTGATAACAAATTTTAAAAAAATAAAATAAAAAGCAAAATAAAGTGAAAAACTACACTTGTAGATATGATTTAGGAAATCTCTAAGGTGTGCTAACTTTTCCAATTTTCATTAACTACCTAAGGGCCTGTTTGGTTACAATAATTCAAATATTTCAAATCTTTAAATTTATGAATGTGAGATTTATACTTGTTTGGTTGTGAAAATTTATAGATTTATGAAATCTAGAGATTCATCTTTTTACACTAAAAACCCAAATTTGTAGATTTATGGATATGGGGTGAAATCCAAAGATTTAATCCATACTATAAAAATGCTAAACATTTGAATATTCACAAAAATCACAGATGAATCCACATATTTCATTCCGCATATTCGGTTAACCAAACAATTAATTTTATGAATTATAACTCCATAGATTTGAAATCTCCAGACTCATATAACCAAACAAACCCTAAGCCATTATGTGAGAGGTGTGAGGAAAAAAGAGAATAAAAAATGAGATTAATGAGAGAATAAATATGGAAGATTTTGATGGATAGTGAGTTGTTTTGTAATTAATATTTAACTTTTTGTTCCTTAAAAGTATGAATTTAATGGTAGCCGTAGGCTAATGATGTAGCATGACATCTATACTCGTACTCTTTATCTTAAATATCGGGGGATGCCCCCTGGCCCTATGTGGCTTCATCACTGCAGTTCTCAATGAAAGATGTGTCAAATTAAATAGCTGGTCTTGTATTCGAGGTTGACGCCGCCTAAAATCTTGTTGATGATACCGTACATTATTCAAATGAATCATATAACCAGGGGCGTTTGTATATCTATAATCAATTAGATAGTATTTTCTTACAATAAAATCAATTAATAAAATATCAATAAATCATATTTTAAAAAAAAAAAATCTTAATAACTACATCATAAAAGATATAAAATGTAACTTGGAGGTGGATGTCATAAGTTCATATGAAGAGTGCAGATAACTTCCCATAATATTCTATTATCATGTGTTGTACCTCTCCTAACCAGCCCAAAAAAAAGTGAAGCAAATATCAAATAACAACTAAGACATACATTTTGTAGAGACAATATCCAAGTTATATAAGTTAAATAGTCTTCCGAAATATGGCTTGCTTGGGCGAACTATCATTTTGGGCAATGAAGGACTGGATCAAAAGGATGATACTAGACAGTGCCAAGGTGTTGAAATGGAGGCAGACCAAAATCCTAGTGGCACTGAATATCAACTTTACATGAAATGGTGAAGATGTAGAGAATCATGGAAAAAAAACGTGGTAGATATATGGAATTTTCTAGCTGGGTCAATCTTGGAATTTTTGTTAATGGAAAAACATTGTTCACACAATCTTGGTATTCTTATATGAACATAACTCCTTTGTGAGATCTCTTAAGATTCTAATCTAATAATCCGGTGTTTTAGGTCCGCATGCTCGAAGTTCAAGAAGAGGTCAAATTTGGACTAGGATGATTGAGATCCAAACACCTAGATGGACTTCATCAGGAGAGAGAAAACTATTCCTAAAGGCATTAAAGTGAGCTTTTGGCTTGCCCAAAAAACTATGCAAGAATACTTTAAATCTCAAGTAAAGTATATCAAAAATAGACAATTGTGTAAAGTACTTTCTCTTCGAAGTCCGTCACGATTGGCCTTCGCATGAGGGAGATTCAGGGCCAGTTGGGTAGGGTGGTCGACCTATCCATTTGACCTATCCCTACCCATAAAAGGGCAAAATGGTCATTTTACCTCTTCAATTGCCTTTCAACTCTCCAAACTCACTCACAACGAAGTTGGTTTTTTTTTTTTTAAGAGAGAACTCATCGAAGAGGAGAGAGAAGAGAGGAAGAAGAGGTTAGAGCAAATCAACGGTGTCAAATCTCGACTTGGAGGCTTGATTGCGTATAAAGGTAAGTTCAAACTCACCTAGTTTTTGCCCAATTCCATGGTGTTTTTTAGTTGTAATTATATTTAAACATTAAATTGGAGAGCCTAGGTTGAGAGGAATGGTTTTCCGACTCCGTAGAAAGATTCGCGCGGCCGTTGTGCATACATCTGTCGAATCTAGTGCTAAATCGAGCACTTTCGATCGAGTTAACCATGTGAGCTACCTGTCGAGTTAACTAGGTCGATTGGGGCTGAGTTGACCTGCCTTGTTGGACTAAATTTGATACCCGTTAAATCTACATTTGATATATGTTCAAATTGAACCCCGATATGAATCTTATTTAGTCGGTTATTTGATAAGTTAATTGAGTATTGGGCATTCGTTAATTTTGTGAAATTGTGGGACTTTACGCATGAATTATCAACTAACAGGTGAGGATAATATCTCACATATTCTGTATTTAGACTATAATTCTTGTAGCATTTCATGTCGATTGCCATTACCTTACACAATTTCAATAATCTTGCTTATCTTACTATATTTTCGATTAAATGATTAAATGTGAATTGTATGCGACTATGTGATTTGTTATTTCGCTTGATTGATAAGATTTTGGATTAAATTTTGCAATATATTGATGAATCGACTAATATAGCGGCAAAATCTCGTTTTTTGCGATATTTTGGATATTTCTCACAATCTTTACACGATTTCTCTCGCGATTATATAGCGGAATCTTCAGAGTCAATGGATAGTCTTACCAATTTTGTCTCAATGATTCAAGACTAAAAAGACAATGTGTCTAACGTAAGGGTGTCAATCGATACGGTTTCGGTACGTTACAAACTTTGAATACAAAAAAACCATAATTGTACCGTACATAATTTACACGGTACGGTACAATTGGTATTTGCAAAAATGGTTCGGTACGTTTTGGTATTAAATTGCTACGAGAAAACGGTTTAAATAGAGTACATAGTGCGGTACACTTTTGAAACGAACAAACCCATGCCACTTTTGTTATTAGTTCATTAGGATCATAATGAAATTACGATCAAACAATCAATATAATATGATATTAACAAAGATAAATCAAGTAAATCTATAAGAAGAGTGAATGACGAAACGAAAAACTGAAATAGGGAATTATGGATAGGGTAAAGGTAAAGTGTTTTAATTGTAAAATTACATTTATATAGTTTAATTTGATACGGTACCAATTCGGTACATACCGACGGTATGAATACTTGAAACTGGAACCAGTCCGAAGAAATTATGTTTCGGTATGTACCGTACCAAAATTTAAATAGTGCAGTACGATGCGTTTTAGACGGCGTGGATCAGTACGGTTAAATGGTTTCGGTACGCAATTGACACCCTTAGTCAAATGTGGTTAAAGAGGATAACCTACGTTTAATAATTTATGAAAATAATTCAAATTATGAAGACATTTTGTAGCAAAATCTTAAAGATTAATGAGCAATCTTATAAATTATATCCCGGTGATTTAGGCCTCAAAAGGCAACGTGCCAAATTTGGTCAAGGAAGATAATATACATGAAAGAATTTATGAAAACAATTTAAATTATGAAGGGGATTCTGTAATGGAATCTTCAAGGTCAACGGCGTTCCAATTATGTTTGAATGATTTAAGCCTCAGAATGTAACATGTTAAATGTGGCTAGGAATGAGTATTTATATGGAATAATTTATAGGAAATAATTAAAATGTTATCAAATATTGATATCAAATTAGGATAAACAACAAATTTTGGTAAAAAATGATAAAAATACCCCCCAAAACGGGAAGTTGAAATTTGCCGAAACCACAAAATTTGGCTGAAATTTAGCCTGGTTCCCCAAGCAGCAAACCAATGAAATCTACCAAAATTTCATGCTTTGGGTTTTATAAATGAGATTGAATTTACTGTTTCAACCTCACTCATAACCAAGGTCCAACATGTCGGCCTGTGTCAGACCCTGGCGACACGGCGACTCGGGTGACATGTCGCCAAAAGTCGGCCGACTTTTGGCAGGGGTTCGAAAAATCGAACCCCTGTTTCGAAGGGTATTTCAAGTCATTTTGACCTGAAATTTGATGTGTAACCTAATTTGAGGTCAATAAACACACTGGGAGTGTTATTTTGACCTAAAACATCACCTAACCTAAAGTTTATAATCGGCACATGTCCGGCTATATGTGGGCAAAACTGAAAGTTTGGAAAATTCATATAAACATTAGTAAATACGCAAAGAGAACACAAATACACAATTAGTAAAGAGATGTACTAAAGTTTACTATTCATTATGCAATTATGTTGAGTATGGCTCATGCTTCACATATTTGTTGCCGACAGACGCAGGGGTCTTGCTCGGCGGGGGTGTGGGGGCAGCGCCCTTAGAGCTTTAAGAGGCCCTATGTCACTTTGGCAAAAAGCGAACGAAAAATCAGCGAAAAACAAATGAAAGATTGTTATATATAGTGAATGTAGCGATATATCGCCGATTTTTCATCGGCGATATATCGCAGACACAAAGCGATATGTCGCCGATATATGTAAATATCGTGTCACTGGGGGGAGTCGTGTCGCCCCCCAACGACACGGTGATATATCATTGAACTGTGCTCATAACTATTACTGTCACATGTGTTTTAAGAATTATAACAAAAAAATTGATGAAAGCTATTTTCATAGAAAAAAAAAAAAATGGTTGAGACCTGTTTTAGACGTATGATTTTTTTAAATACCTTTTAAATAGAAATAGGCTGTATGTACCCAACACTACAATTTATATTTATTTGGGAAAAAATAAAAAATAAAAATCATGCCAAACACTGCCTTAGACCCATCAAAACCACTAAAAATAGGCAAAGGACCAGACAATTTGTGGCATTGAAATTAAAGTTTCCTAAGTACACTAGTATGTCCACATTCTCTGGTGAAATATTGGGGATGATTGACAAAGCATTGGTTGAAACAAAGTGATTCTAACGTATCAATTTGGCACAAATCAAGTTGAAAGTTGAAGTAGTGGAATTATGAAGAAGGAAACAAGAGGTCGATGATGGATTGATCTCTGTTGCCAGAAGTGACTTATCCATGAACACTAATTTAGGAACTCTTTGATAAGATAAATGGCATGTTTTTTTAAAGGCGTTCTTTTGAATTTCAAGGAGTTGAGACAATACCATAGGAGAGAACAACAAAATAATTAATCTCTAAACATTTACATATCTAACTTCCAGAATTGCCAAATATGATAATCTCTCATCCTGCCCCAATGCCCATGAGTGATTATTTTTGTAAGTCATTAAGTGATCCCTAAAAAAAAAAAGTCATTAAGTGATCTATAGAGTAATATAATCTTAATGTGTGTAGGAAATACAAATCTACATCAATTTTTTTCAACACTTTATTGGGGGATGCATATTGAACCGCAATTGGATATGTAGAATAACACTTGTACAATGAACCAATATGATCAACGCAGTTGCAAGAGTGATTCTAGATGGACTATATCATGCACACAGCATCAACCACAACATTGATTTTTTTTTTTTTTTTTGTTTTTTGGTAGGAACCACAACATTGATACTATTTGGTGTAACGTGAATCAACTACTGTTGTATAATACCAATGCCAAAACAACTATGGCCCTAGGACTTTATTGAGGAGCTTCCTCCGTTGGTGACTCAGACAGAAGATAAGGCTGTCATAACATTTCATAATAAGGAGTTATCCTAATGGATGACAATGGTAGCATCAACTGCAACAAATGCTTATTAAGGACCCTTGTGTTTGTAACATAATCTAGTTGTTTATTTATGATTTCTTTCATTAAAAATAATAAATTTATGGTTTTAACTTTAATAATATACACTAGTAGCATGTGTCTTCTCATTGTCAGGCAAGCAAGCCTCCCAGTGGTCATACTTGGATGCCAATCCGCCAATGCTTCAAAAGGAAGCCCTTCAACTGAACGAAATTCATTGCTAAAATCACAATCTCTGCATAAAAACTTCACCAGCAATGGATGCCCAGATGCAAACGAAGCCTAGTCACAGATAACGAAGAAACACTAATCCCATCAACTATCATATCTAAAATTCTGAAATCCTAGAGATTTGAGAATGGTGATCGATTTCTATCCCATTTATCCGATCCTCACATATTCCCTCTAGATAAGTAGTTGGTTTGGGAGAGGGTTTGAAAGTAATTTTTATAAAAAATGTGTATTTACTATTGTACCCCATATTAAACTTTAAAATTTCAAGTACACCACCGCATAAATGAGGAAAATGAATTGTCTCTCACAATTCATAATGGATAAAAAGTCCATTATGAATTTTAACAATTTTTTTATTATTTTAAATAAAAACGAAAATGATAATAGATGTCAAACAATTTAAAACAAAGAAAAATTCTCATAATAGAGAATGAGAATTGATACAAAAAAGAACCTAAAAGACACTGCAAAAACAATTAAAGATGATTACATAGGAAAATTAATCTGTTTACCGAAAAACTGAAGAAATTAATTTGTTGTTCTACTCCTTTTAAATACAGATATTTTTTTGTGATAATCAAATCCTTGCCGTAAGCTGCATAAACAATACACAACGTGTTCGTTCAAAAAAATTGTTAAGTGGGCCGAAGGTTAGCTTATCGTGATTGATGCAACAGCTGTGTTCTCTACCGCACGCACTGATCCACTACTCTGCCAGTACCGTCGGCCCCCAGCGAGGGTTTTCTCGTTCCCTCACCCCTGGTGGTTTGTTAGGGTTCTGTACGATCCCGCCTTCCCAAAGCGAATAGGCGGGTTGGGGGCACGGGGTCACCTGTCACCATTACTTGCATCCCAACGGGATCTTCTCTTTCTTATTTGCCTATAATGTCTTTGCAAGAAGCAGAGGACGCGATGAGAACTGAAGGAGAAGTAATATAATACAAATATAGTAATGATATTATTATTATCATTCGGTCACTGAGGAGGAGGACAAGGACGAGAAGGAGAAGTTGGAAATTCAATTAGTAGATTGAAATTATACTAGTAGTACTATAACAGTGTAACATATATTGATTAAAAAGAAAGAAGAAAGAATGATGAGGAATGGTGTAGGAGGAGCCTCACATCGAGGAGTAGTTACTAGCAGCAGATCTAACCCTAACTCTGCAGCTGCAGACACCGACTTCTCCAAACCTTTGAAAACATCAACTCAGGTAGATGGCCGCTCCGGCGTCACCTCCAAGAAGCGGTCGGAGGGTGCGTCCTCTTTGGCACCCAGGAGCAAGGAGACTAAGCTCTCAGTCCAATCCCCTCCAGGTAATGTCTTCCGTCTTCGTGTCCCCCTTTCTCCTTGCTAGTCTTATGATGCCTCAACGAATCATAATTGTTCCCCCGATCCTTTTTTTTTGGGGGAGGGGGGGGGGTGTTGGTGGTTCTCTTTACTTCTTTATTTATCCACTCAAAAAAGAATAACATTTGTGAAAATAAGTCTGTTGTTTCTGCTTCCTAACGTCAGCAATGATAGAACGGGGAAATGCTTTGTGATCGCCGAGAACTTTTAATTGGAACTTTGATATTTAGGAAGGTAAAGAAAAATGGTCTCTGTTTATAATGGTTTATCCCTGTTCAGTGTGCTAACATGGATGGGTGGATTTGCTACAACACTATGCTTCATACGTTACTTGTGTATTGCTCATTTCGCAGTCTTCGTTCCTGTGGTGCCCATCGTTTTACGCAATATCCCATTGTTACATGGTTATACTGTGATCATGTTCTTGATTTTCTTATTCTAAGCTTTTATTGTGTAATAGTCAGAAGCTCTCTTCCTAGGTCTCAGTGCTTTATAGACGAATTTTGTTGAAGTGGATACAGGTGTATTGAGCTTCTATGCATCTCACTTGTATGATAATAATCCCTAGTTCATGTAGAATTGGACAGGGATACTACAAACAATCTAATTACAGCGAAACCTATTTTTGGGTAAAAAGTTTATTACCAATTTTTTTTTTGGGGGGGGGGTGGGGATTAGGGAAAAGAAAAAAATTTATTACCATAGAGGAGAAGAAAAAGCAGACCCAAACTCCACAGGAAGATGGGACAGGAGGTGGATTTTTTTTTTGTTGGGGGGGGGGGGAGGGGAGGTAAGAGAACAATTTAACTGTTCCTTGTGGAGAAAATACAGCTGGAGGAGAATCTGTACATTTACATCTAACATCCAAGACCAGAAAGGGTGTACCTAGTGCAGACTGCTGAGTTGGTATAACTGTAGATAGGAAGTGACAAATTAGGGTCCAGTGAACCAGGTCCTTGGAGGAACAAGGCAAGCTCAAAGAGGTGTTTGAGGTACACTTGAGGGTTAGGTTTGTGTGAAGTTAAGGTTTGGAGGCTGGGTTGAGTCAAGTAGATGATGGGGAGGCTGATAGTGAAGTCTTGAGGCTTTGTGAAATTGCTGAGGTAGAAACCAGCAAATTAGGGGTTGTATGACAATGCTTCTGTTTTTTGTACACGTTTCTAGGTTAGGCACATATCTTATGCCCGCTCTTTTTGCATGTTTTTTGCTTCTGAATCTTGTATGATAACACTGGAAGAAAAACATTTCTATAAGCAATAAGAAACAAAAATCTGTATGTTTGCATATAATTTAAGCATTTTTTTTTATTTAACTAAAGATTACGTAAAATGCCATATGCTTCCCCTTGCTCAATGTCCTCTTTAACCTTCCTTTTCTATACAATGCTGGTTAGAGCTTGGTTATCCCTAGTAGCCAAGGGAATGGTTGGAGTAGGCAGGGTATGGGATTAGTCTGGAGGCTTGTGGGTTGATTTTGGATGAAAATTGACGGTGAATTGGGATGTGGAGGTGTTTTGGTGGACTATTTCCAAAATTGGAAATTAAGAAAGGGGAAGCTTAGGATCAGGGTTTGGAAATTGGGATTTGGATCAATATATACTTGCGGGTTTGTGTTTCTAAGTCTGGACAATAGCTAATCCATGGATGGAATTTTTTACAGTCCGGTCTGAACTTGGACACTTGTTGCTTTTCAAATTTAATGAAGTGCAAGCTTGAATGAGGACACTTAAAGGTGGAGAATAGTTTTGATCACAAACTACCCTGAAAGCTATCACAAGGAGGAAGGCAGAATCAATTTGAACAAATTAAGCATTAAATTCTAAATTGGGTTCTGCATCTTGATGTTTTGGTTTACTTATAACTTGGCCATAGAACTGAAGTCCTAGGCATCTAGTGAGTTATACTTCTAGCATGATTGTAAAACATAGCACGCCACCTCTCAAAATCATGAAGGGTTAAAAATACCATAGGATTAAACCAACAAAATCTGTTCATTATTAAAACATAAAGAGTTTTTTTATTGGTGGCTCCTTTAAGTGGGGTTGAAACTAAAGGCACCTCCCTTATGTGCCAAATATTATTGGTGGCTCATGCTTAACAGACTTATCTAGATTTCGTTAATTAATTCAAAATTTGAATATCAAATGACCAAAATGCCCATTATGTAAGGTGTTATGACCAAATTATCCCCA
This sequence comes from Hakea prostrata, assembly GCF_041222555.1. Classification (NCBI taxonomy): domain Eukaryota; kingdom Viridiplantae; phylum Streptophyta; class Magnoliopsida; order Proteales; family Proteaceae; genus Hakea; species Hakea prostrata. Next base: position 1,465,197 of record NC_142607.1, read on the forward strand.
TCATTGTCACTCACACTCTCCCTTAGGTGGGTGAAGGGATAATCCCTTCCTTCACTTTGCTTGCCGGAAATGACCCACCATCGCCTAAAACCACCACACCCCCTCCTCCTGTTGGCCACCACCGGTCTAGGGTTTCACTCCAATGTTGGTAAGGTTTCCCTCTGTCAGCCACCCTTCTCCTTCCTTCACATTGGATTTTGATCAGTCGAAACCCTACCCAACTTTAAAATCCAAATTGTTGTAAGGATCAATAGACTTCTTAACCACGGCGATGCTTTCTTATAAATTTACCACTAAAGTCAAATGGGTCATAACTTATTTAATGCCTTATTAAATCTCTTTTCGATGAGTTTTAGCTACTTTTTGTAAAGAACTCTCTCTGGAGGTAATTCTTTAAAGAACTAGTGAAAAACGTCTCCGTCTACTGTTCCTCGTCTTCAAATTCTTCAGTGCTGAATCATCCACTGTCGGTTTCTCTTGATGAATAATCAAAAAGAAATCTTGCTTTCCTGCTAATAGATCTCTAGTTCTTCCTATGCTTACTCTCCTTTGACTTGATTTGCCCCTTTTTGGGTTTTAATTCTTCAAGTTTGTATTACGAATTCAAAGGTGAAATGGGTATTGCATGTGGACAAGTTCTTCCCTTTGCATCTTCAAAGCTGAAACATGGGCTATCTTTTGTAAATTATGGACTCTGCAACCTATCATTCTTGTGAGATCATCTTCTGGAGATGATTTGTCGCGGATTTGAGAGATGAAATTGGTTACACTGGCCACCACCAGTCTAGGGTTTCACTCCAATGTGGTAGGGTTCCCCCGCTGGCCACCCATCTCCTTCCTTCACATTAGATTTGGCAAATTCCTCATTTGTTCATCTTCGTCTTCTTCCACGAAAGTTCACGGTTTTTGGCAAGGGCCGGTGGTGGGTGATTTCCGGCAAGCAAAGTGAAGGAAGGAGATGGGTGAAGGGGGAATCCTTCCCACCTAAGGGAGAGTGTGAGTGACAATGATGGAGATTATTTGGTCATAACACCTTACATAAGGGTATTTGGTCATTTGATATTCAAATTTTGAATTAGTTAATATAATCTGGGTAAGTATGTTAAGTACTTAAGTGTGAGGCACCAGTAATAAAATGGTGAGCCACTAGTAAAAAAACTCAACATAAAAATAAGCTTCATCTAGAAACTAATTTCATACTCAACCTAATGCCCCTACTTGATGTAGGTCACTAGCCCTATATTGAAAGGGATCAACTTGGGGCCAAGTATAACAATCTTGTATGAACGATCAATTTCAGTTAGGTTAAAATGGGATGTGGGGTTCACTTAGGGTAGGGTTAGATCAAACTGAGGGCTTGATGGTTAGGTCTAATTAGGTTGACGTAAGACTGAATGCTTGCTGGTAGTTAAGTCAGGTTATGGGGATAATGTGAACCAGGCCTAGGGCAAAGGTAATTTAGTAATTCCCAAGGCTTACGGTTCAGCCCATGAGTTTTCAGCAATAGAAAGAGGGGTTTCTTAGGGGTTTTAGGCTGTTTAACTCTACTGTAACTGGGTTTCAGGTCTGAAACAGTATGAAGTTCTAAGTTCAAATCAGAAATTAGGAGTCCTAGAACAACTGGGACTGGACTTAAGTTTCAGCTGGCTTGGAAGAAGGCTAGGTTTGCTGGCTTTGCAATCCAGGACTGGATTCTACTATTGTTCCTTCAACTAGTAAAGAATCTAGTTGTCAAACTTCAATAAAATCTGGCTTCTAAATTTCTGAAAATTTTCTGCTAGAGTCTAAGGTTGAAGATGAAAGTGCAGGTTCTTGCTAATTCTGACAATTGATCAGGTTTGGGGAAAACAAGAGTAGGAATGGACTCTAGAGGCTGGGGCAATTCTAACAAGGGTAGATAGGAGAGGTGTGGGTCTAGGGCTTGAGGTTTCCTAGTTGGTATGGTATTGGCTGCCACTGGAAGGAGGGGAAGATGGGAGAGGCTGCTGCTGCTAGGGGAAGGCTAGGATTGGGCTGAGACTAAAGGGGAGGGGAGGGAGGTAACTTGCGATGGGCTTAGGAGTATTTAGGGGGTCTAACAGTGGGGAATGGGGCAGGGAAGCTTGCGGACTGAAGGGGGAGTGGTTGTGAGAGTTGCATGGGTCAAGGGAAGAGGTGGGGATGGCTTGTACTTGGAAAATGCTGGAAACTAGATTCTTGCGCAGGAAGGTCTTGAAGGTCTCTTGAAATTGCTGTCAGCTGAAGAAGAAAGCAAAATTCTGAATTCTAACCCTCAACCAAGGCACACCCAATGAAGGAGATCCTGGTCCTTGCTTGCAGTTCAATTAATTCTTCAAAATTGAAATCAAATTACAAAGAAAGTGATGTAAACCCAGGTCTAAGGTTCGCTTAAAGGATCTTCTACATTGGTTGCAGCAGCTAGTTAGGCTTTGGTGTGGGCTTTAGGGTTTCGGCCAGGGATAAAAGTAGGTCTACGGTTGCTGGTTTTGGGTGATTTTAGGTTGCTATTAAGGTTTCAGAAGGTTCAGAACTGAAATGGGAAAGAATGGACAGAAATTTGAAGGTTCGAAAATTTCTGAAAATCTGCAATTTTCTGCAATTCTTATGAAGAAGGGGAACTGCAGGAAAATTTCAGATTAGGGTTTAAAGGATGGGAAGTGCTAAGGGCTTGGGGAAGGCAGTCCTAGGCTTGGTGCGATCCTAGGAGAGGGGCTTAGGGGTCTAGAGGGGCTGGGGAAGTAGGGTTTTAGTGGGTTACTGTTGCTGCTCGGAGAAACAAGGGAAGGAAGGGGATGGCTTGCGGACTCTAGGGGAGAAGCCTAGGATGTAGGGGAAAGTGAGGGGAAGTGGTAGGGGTGACTTGCGATTGGGAGTGGAGTGATTTAAGGTTTGAGACTAAAGGGGAAGGGTTGGGATGGTTGTGAACAGAAAAGGCAGAGGATTAGTGTTTGGATTGGGAGTATTTCACTTACTTTTAGTTGAAGAACTGCAGGAACCTTCTTGTAGAATGCTGAAACAGTGAGTGAGGGTCTTGAATGTTGAAGAAGCAATGGACCAAGCCAGCCGCAGGGTATCCTCCTAGGATCCCACGACTTCCACAAGTCAATTTTCCCAAATTCTATTTGATTCAATCAAAACTGACAATTAGGCTATTTATAGCCTTGCAAACCCAACTAAACTCAAATTGGTAACTTGGCCCCTAGGTAAAGTGGTAAACAATACTTGCCAAGTTAGGACTCACTTGAACAACTCATACTAATACTCATAAAAGGAAATAACTCTTTTGTATTCTAGAACAACTCTAGGACTTTGACCAAACTGGAATTTCAAGTCAAGAGGAAGAAATAATTACTTGACTCCTAAGACTCCCAAATTAGGTAATTTAATTAAATTACTAAATTAAACTAGAGTAGGTCACCATAAATGCTTGATCCAGGGGCAGGACTAGACCAATCTACCCCTAGGATGGATTGGGCCTCATGGTTGGCTTGGACCCTCTTTTTGGGGCTGGATACATAAAAAAGTCGATTTATAGCCTGGGAAAGCTGACACTGACTCAAACGTAGGATGTCCCTTCTGATAAGGACTCCTTTACAAACTAACTTGGACTTTTGTATTTAAAATCCTTTTTAACTAAATAAGATAGGAAACTTATCCTAACTCAGCTGGACTCTTTTAAACTTAACTTGACTCACAAGTAACTTCTTCAAAACAATTTCAAATTGACTCAAACAAAACCTTGAAGACTCCAAATCGCAAACTTTTGAGTTGGGTAAATCCAACTCTTCAAAATGGGGCAAAATGCTCTTCAGCCAGATTAAGTAGGCCTTTTAGAGCCCTCTTGAGGGCCCCACTTGCTGATTTGATTGGACAATATTTTGTGTTCACACCAGGGGGATTCACAAACTCTTTAATAAGTTTTAGATTTCTCTTCCACACTCAGGATTTGATATCCTTAGTCAGTTAGTCCTGCCAGCCATCCCCTGTGAGATGGGTATGTGTGAAATATAGTTTGGTTATCCCTTGGGCTGGAAAGCGGTCTGATGATTTTTCTTCACTTACGTGAGCGTATACACAATGTGAGACCTACCTCTAGTAGGTTCTCTCTGGATGGTCTAAACTAAAAAATAACATTTTGCAATCCAATACTTAATAGCCTATACTCCGTTTGTATCAAATCCAACTCGTTTTTTAAATAGCCTCAATTCTCTTGCAGAAAATAACCTAGTCAGCATTTCCATCTTCCTCAAGATGTTGTCATAGTTGATAAGGTTAGACACATTGGACATATTGCTATGTGGGGTTTTTGGAACTTGAATTTAGAAATTGGGAAGGGAAAGGATCAAATTGGTATTCTACATGTCAATACTCTTTCTAATTTTTAGTTTTCCTAAGGAGTCCGCTGCTATTTTTCTTCCCACCAAAAGATTTCTCTGTTCCTAAGATGGGCTATGTCCTCTTTTTGAGTTTGATTCCTTTATTATTTCATTAGTTAACTAGTTAGAGTCCTATTCCGAGGCTATTTCCTTGACTATATCACCTTCCTAGTAAGTTCTTAATTTTTTGAGTTGAAACCATGTTAGCTAATGTGGCTATAGATATAATTTCTCAGTTGAGCCATAAATTGATGAACTGACTTTTTGAGCCCCCCTCTTTCCAATTGCTACTAGAGAGATACAATGGCTACAGATATGGATGTAATTGCTCAGTTGAGCCATAAATTGATGGACCGACTGTTTTTCCCCCCCCCTCTCAATTGCTACTAAAGAGATACAATGGCACAACATGCTTGCATTCCCCCTTTTTCTTTCTCTCTCTTCTCTTATGTGATTTCTTCTTCTTCTTTTTCCCCCCCCACAAGCTAAAGCTAGTCTCAAAAGCTTGGAAGTTCAAGGATTTATTTAAGCATTCTAGTGGTGCTCTTCAAGAAGCTTTGATAGGTCTCCTCACTTTGTTGTTGCTCTCTTGAAAGTTGACCTGCACAAAGCTTTTGACTTCCTTCTATGTGATGTTATCAGTCATGTCCACTACGCGATTGGGTTTCCCCTTGCTTTATCCATTGGATCAAAGTTCGCATATACTGCCCCCACTTTTCTATCCTTACCAATGGTTCCCTCGCTAGCTTCTTCCCCTTTAGTATTGGAATTCGTCAGGGCTGCTCCCTTTCTTCCTTCCTCTTCTCTTTAGCCTTGTAGGTCCTATTATGCATTTTCTAATCTTAAACTGTGGAGCTCCTCATCTTCCCGATTCCAAAATGTAAGGCCCCACCTTTAAGATTTTCTTGAAGGCTTCCCACTCCGTCTCTTCTATTCTCTCTGCCCTCTCTTTCTCTAAATCTCTCTCTGGCATTAGAGTCAACCTTGAAAAGTCCACCGTCTTCCTGAGAGGGATCTCTCAAGCTGCCAGAACTTCTCTCCAACAGCGTACTGGCTTCCCTTTGGCTCCCTCGTCGGAAGGGTGTCAATCTAGTACTGAAACCGAGCGGATAAAAACGTTTGTGCTAAATTGTTTAAAGAAGCGGTACTGTACAATTTCTAACTTGGTACGGTATGATATTGGTTTCCATTGACATACTGACGGTATGAACTGAATCGTAGACATTTTGTGTCGTGCCATCTTTGTACAATTTTGGTATGGTTTTTTGAAAACATACTGTATTTATATTTTTTAATATCGTTAATAGGTTGATACAGTATTGTATTAGTTTTTGTAATGTTTTACCAATATCAATACAAAAATGGTACAATATTGCTTTGGTTTTAGGTGTTTAGTTTCTATACTGTATCGTTTTATACCCTTACCTCCCCTTGCCTCCCTATGGTCTATTTGGGCCTCTTGCTTGTCCGTGAGAGACTCACCAACCACCATTGTGCCCCAGTGATTGATCAAAGTTGGTAAGAAACTCCAGTTATGGAAGGTAAGCTTCTCTCTTTTGCGGGGGTGAATTGTCCTTATTCGATCAGTCCTCCAATCCTCTTATTTTTACTGGTGTGGCATTTTCTCCATTCCTAAAGCCATTACTCGGGTAATGGAGTCTCTTTTTTGTGCTTTCCTTTGGAAAGTCTAGGAGTCTTCCCCCTTCCTCCACCCTATTAGCTGGTCAGTCATCTGCTGACCAAAATCTTAAGGTGGGCTTGGTGTTCACTAAATCTTGAACTTCAATGTGGCTAGTCTCCTGGAGCTCATCTGGTAGATCTCCTCTAAACATGACTCATCTAGGTTGATTGGGTCTACTCCTGCCTTCTCTTAGCTGACTCAATTTGGACGGTGCCGTTCCCTCCCTCTTGGGTCTAGACGAAACTTGTCCTTCTGAGATCCCTATCTATCTCTGCTATCTCCACCGCGAATTCCACAGCTCCTTCATCTCCTTTTGGCTTGACCTATGGTGTAAGATGGGATTCTCTACAAATTCCTTGGCCCTGGTTTTGTGTAAGGGTCTTGCATTCCCAAAGATACCCCCGTCCACCTTTATCTCAGCTAGCTTCTGATCCCCCCATCCCATTTGAGTCCCACATTGGTTTGGACCTCGCTCCTCCCTTTTGTGATGCTCCTTGTGATCGCACTTTTTGGTTCCCTTCCCCCTCTAAAACCTTCACTACCTCCTCTGCTTGGAACCTCGACCGTACCCCTTGCCATCTCATCCCTTTGCCTCCTCTGTTTTGGTTTAAAGCACATTCTACGTCATTCCCTAACCCTTTTGAGAGCCCTTAACCATAACCTTCCTTCCTAGTCACCACGTCCTTGCTAACCCTTATCGTATCCTATTTTGGACCTGTTCAGAGGATCTTGACCACCTTTTCTTCACTTGCCCCTTTGCTCGCTCTCTTTGGGCTGAAGCCCTTGCATCCATTTGGACCCGCTCCTTACACTCCTCCAGTTTTGTTCGAGATTGGTCTGACGTCTTGAGGTTGTCCTACGCTGGCTCTACTGTCTGTGACTGTGTTGGTAGGTTGGATTTGGGTGATACTCTCCATCATTTGTCATTGGAGCATAACCTTAGTAGATGGACTTCCAACTCTAGAAGTCATTTTCTTTGATGTCTCCACTAGACTCCAATTAGTTCCCCATCCCCCTGTTGTGGACACTTGATGTATGCCAAGGAGGGGGGGGGGCACCTTTACTGGGATTCTTGATGAAGAGCATACCTGTTTAGGGGTTTATAAATCCTGCAGCTGGGGTTAACTGGCTTCTGAAACCTGTGGCTAGGGTTTGCAGGGGATTGAGGTGTTTTAGGGGTGTAAGAGTAGCTGTCCAGGTTCGGCCAGTAGGTTCTATGATAGCAATTGATTGATAATTGAATCTGAATTTAGTATTCTGCAATTTCAGATTCAGTTCTAGCCTCTAGGGTTTAACGTTTAGGGAAAACAAGGAGATGAGAATTCTAGGGTTTTGGGGGTAGGGTTAAGGCTGCAACTTAGGTCGAAGGTTAGTGGAGGTGGGGGAAGGCTAATTCTAAGAGGGAATGGAATTTGGGTGGAGGGAATAGGTGGTTTAGCATTCTAGGGTTTTGAGAGAATTCGAGGGTGCCACAAGTGAAAGAGAGGGTGTAGAGAGATTGGGGATGAAACAAGAGCTGCCGCAGGGGTTCCTCCAATTCGGAAACCCAACGCAGCCCAATCATACTCTCCTTGGCTATAACTCCTCTGCATAATTCTATTCATCAACAGAACTGTATTGATTATAAGCCTTGGGATTGAATTTATAGCCAGAAATAAAATACTCCTAGTAGGACTCCGCAAACAAGGAGTTTTACTTGGGAACAAACCTACAATTAAACGACTCCTATCCTAAGTAGAACTCTGATTTACCTTACAACTGCTAATCACAATTGAAATCAATAGTAAAAAGTAGAGATAAGAAAGGATTCCTAAATAAGCTTGGACATTAACTACGGGAGTCCTTTTCTAATTAGGAATCCTAGATGGACTAGGAGTTTGACATATCTTAGCTGGGACTAATCCAAACAGAAAAATAAGAATAGTTTTGGAGTCCTGATGAGCTGTTGATTCTCTTAAGGCTAGATTGGATGGTATAGGGCAATTCAAAGTGACAAAATTACCCTTGTTGGGTTCGGTTCTTCTTTAGAGCTGTGGGAAGAGGGGCTGCTGCCCTAGGTCTTCTTGTGGCCTCTTCTAGGGTGGTCTTGGTGGTTCATATCAACACCCAAAGAAGCAGGCTTATTGTTGTTGCCTGGAGTTTAGGGCTTTAGGCTCGACTTTCCAGTCTACCCCTTGAAGGCTGGTTCTCTCCTCTCTCCCCCCCCCCTTGTGCATTCTTTGTTCCCCTCTCCCTGCCCCCCCTTTTTTGGTTTTTGTAATTATAGTTTATTCATCCCCAAAAAAAAAGTGAGTTATTGCCCTTTCTCTTTCTCTTTTTGTTTTTGTTAAACTCTAGCCGACAACAACAACAACAATAAACCTTGTCCCAACTAAATGGGGCCGGCTACGTGGATTCTTGCCCTCTAATCAGTTCTGTTTGAGGCCATGTTGGATACAAGGCCTAAGCTATGCATATCCTTTCTCACCGCTTCTCCTAAGGTTATCTTAGGTCTATCCCTAACTCTTCTAGTTCCTTTAATTTGGATTATATCACTTCTTTGTACATAGGCATTTATAGGCCTCCATTGAACGTGACCGTGCCACGTCAAACAACTTTCTCGTAGCTTATCACTTATGGGAGCAACTCCTAGACCCACTATAATATTATCATTCCTTATCATCCTTCTTAGCATCCTCATTTTTGCTACATTGAGTTTATCTATATGATTCTTTTTAATAGCCTAACCCTCTGCACCGTACATCATAGTTGGTCAAATGACGGTCCTATAGAATTTTTCCTCGAAATTTTAATGTAATACGTCAATTGCACAAGGACACACTTGTCCACTTCATCCACCCTATTTTGATTCTTTGGGAAACATCATCTTCTATATCACCTCTTTTATTTAAGATTGAACCAGTGTACCTAAGACTATCAGTCTGAGGAATCTCCTTATTGTCAAGTTTCACGACCTCTTCTTCTGCCCCCGATTATGACTAAAGTTAGAAACTAGATATTTTATCTTTGTTCTACTTAGTTTAAAGCCTCTTGATTCCAAAGCTGCTCTCCATGATTTTAACATGGTATTAATCCTTACTTGAGTCTAATTTATCAACACAATATCATCAGCAAAAAGCATACTCTCGTCTTGAATGTCTTTGGTTAATTCATCCATTATAAATGCAAATAGATATGTGCTTAAAGTTGATTCTTGATGTAGCCCAACTGTAATTGAGAATTCATTACTTCGTCCCCTCACTGTTCTTACACTTGTCACTGAACCATCATGGATATCCTTAACTATGTCCACGTATTTACTTGCGACCCTTCTTTTTCTTAGAAACTTGCCAAATTAATGTTCTAGGAACTCTATCATAAGCTCTTTCTAGGTCAATAAATGTCATTGAAGGTCTTTCCTACACTCTATACCATTCCATAAGTCTCCTAATTAGGTAAATAGCTTTTGTCACAGATCTTCTTGGTTTTTTGTCATTAGACCTAAATTGGTTTTTTGTAATTGTGGTCAAGTGTCTAAAACGATTTTCAATTACTCTCTCTCTCTCTCTCTCTCTCTCAACAACAACAACAACAACAACAACAACAATAAGCCTTGTCCCAACTAAATGGGGTCGGCTACATGGATTCTTGCCCTCCAATCAGTTCTATTCGAGGCCATGCTAGATACAAGGCCTAAGCTATACATATTCTTTCTCACCACTTCTCCTAAGGTTATCTTAGGTCTACCCCTAGCTCTTCTAGTTCCTTCAATATGGATTATATCACTTCTCCGTACAGGAGCATTTATAGGTCTCCGTTGAACGTGGCCGTGCCACCTCGAACGACTTTCTCTAAGCTTATCACTTATGGGAGCAACTCCCAGCCCAACTCTAATATGATCGTTTCTTATCTTATCCATCCTAGTTTTGCCACTCATCCATCTTAGCATTCTCATTTCTGCTACACTGAGTTTATCTATATGATTCTTTTTAACAGCCCAACACTCTGCACCGTACATCATAGCTGGTCGAACAACGGTCCTAAAAAATTTTCCTTTAAGCTTTAATGGAATACGCCGATCACATAAGACCCCGGACGCACCTCTCCACTTCATCCACCCTATTTTAATTCTTTGGGAAACCTCATCTTCCAAATCACCTCTTTTACTTATGATTGAACCTAGGTACCTAAAACAATCACTCTGAGAAATCTCTTTATCGTCAAGTATCACCACCTCATCATCTGGCCGATCATGACTAAAGTTACAAACTAAATATTCTGTCTTCGATCTACTAAGTTTAAAGCCTTTTAATTCCAAAGCTAATCTCCATGATTCTAATTTGGTATTAATTCCCACTTGGGTCTCATCAATCAACACAATATCATCCGAAAAAGCATACACCAGGGGACCTCATCTTGAATGTCTTTGGTTAATTCATCCATTACCAGTGCAAATAGATATGGGCTTAAAGTTGACCCTTGATGTAGCCCAACTGTTATCGGGAATTCATTACTTTGTCCCCCCACTGTTCTAACACTAGTTACCGAACCATCATACATATCCTTAACTATATCTATATATTTACTTGCAACACTTCTTTTCTCTAGTACTTGCCAAATTAACGCTCTAGGGACTCTATCATAAGCTTTTTCTAGGTCAATAAATACCATATGAAGATCTTTCCTACATTCTCTATACCTTCCCATAGGTCCCTTATTTTAGTAAATGGCCCGGGTTGTTGTTTTTTGGGGGAAAAACCAAATGGGGTTTGGGGGGTGGGTGGGTGTGGGGGGGGGGGGGGTTTTTATTTTTCCCTTTAATTTTATTTTTTTGTGGTTTAAATATTTTTAGGGGTTGTATGGTAACCATTCTGTGCCAAAATTCTCACTTCAGCACAGAATCCACTTTTTATGCTTCTGTGCTGAAGTGGGCAAATTTGGCACAGAATCGTTGCCATAATCTTGTATGGTTGGACACAGATGGGCACGTTTCTCTGGCCCAACTTGGCATAGAATCTTGTATGTTATATACTACTTCTGTGCCAAAATGGGCACATTTTTTTAATAAAATATTTAAAAAGATAAATATAAAATAATTTAAAATACGTAAATACACTGGTTCAATTCATACACAAGTGCTCACATAAAATCAGTGTGGTTAGATCCTAATTTATCACTTTTTTTTTAAATCCTAGTTCATCATTGAATCAAAAGAACCTTGGTGGATTTGAACCACCATCTCTTGAAACATGTTCATGTTCCAAGTGCTCTACCAATTGAGCTAGAGATCCACAAAAGAACATGGAAAATTTTAATTAATTCTAGCAACATCAACTTAATTAAGTTAATCAAAGAACATGGAAAAATTCTTCTAGCACCAAATAGAGAGGGCCTTTCTAGCAGCCGAGATGGCTTGTCAAACTCATTTGCTAGTCATGTCCAAGCAAACAATTGTCAGCAAGTTGTTAAGCCCCTAGTTGATGAATAATGATGCAGTTTCATGACCATGGCATCAATAAGCAGAATTTATTAAACCAGAAATGCATTCTGAGGTACTCAACAGTCAACATAGTGGTTACATCATCCAAGGGTTGCAAGTAATACTGAAGAAAAGCAGGAAAATTAACAAAGAAAAACACAGTAATGATGACAATGTAGCAACTAGCATCACCCTTAAGAGTAACTATGAAATGTATACTGGCAATATTCTAGACAAGTGTAATATGTAATCAAGTATAATGCCTGCAAATAGGGAAACAGAATTATCTCTCTAGTCCAACAAAAACACCTGCAAATGTAAACCAAATAAATAGAGACAACAAAATCAAACTACAGTTCGGATCCATATGAAGGGAATCAAAATCCTTTATCAGTATGGAACTTAATATTTTTGGTAGTTTCCTGCAACTTTCTGAATTTTAAAAATACAAAGGAATAGATTCTAACAGGGAGGTTAATATAATACAGAAGAAATTGCTGATATTCAGGTGAATAGGATGACACGAGGAACCTGGAAAGCCTACAGTTGGCCATTTGCCAGAACAAGTTGGCTTTTTCGATTCAAGAATCAGGTCCTGCCATTTGCACCAAAACTGAACCCCAATCCCTTCTCAACCCCAACCCCACAAGAAAAAAAACAAACTGTAGGGAACCTGGAAAGCCTTCTGTCAGCAGACTGCTTTCCAGCTTCCCTACTGTTTAAAATATTTTGTTCCTTTCTTCATTGATACCTTAATCCCAGCCACCCCCTTCATGAGAGCCATTCAAGTGGCAAGAACTGCATATAAAAGACAGATATAAAGGAACCATAATTTATATAGTCAGAAGACAGCTCCAACACAGACAAAATTCTAATAACCAAGGGTATTCATTACTGAACCTTTTTTTTTCTTCTTTCTTTTCTTCTTCTTTCCAAACCTGAATTGGGGTTTTTTGCATTGTGAGACACACTACGAAACCTTCCAAATTCTTGAAACTAGACCATTAGAGCCATAAATAGATGCTGGGCTGTTTTTTATTTCATGGGTTGCTTGAAAGAGTTACTACTACAATGGAATCCAGCAAAACTGTAGCAGCATCAATTAAAAAGGAGAAGGGAAAAGGGGTTTTCTACTCTTCGTCCACAAGTGACAAGGCCAAGGTTTAACGCTAGCCCATCAGCCAAGAAGTGCACCAAATGATGATCACAGTCTCTGACTTTCCGAGTTTTCAACATCTAAGGGCTAATACCAACTAATGTATGAATCTTTTAAGAAAATATCAGATGAATAAAAACTACCATGTTGGATTTTGTTTTAGCATATTTTAGTTTTTATGGCTTAAGAAATGAGCAGGAATGACAACTTGGCTATATCAAACCTAAAAATAGGTGACCACCCAGGAAAAACCCTTCAACTAGTGGAGATACAAAGCAAGTCAGTAGTTAAAATGGAAATTCTATTCTATGCAGCAACACCATCAAGCTTTCAATACTAAATCAATATGTTTATCATGATACACTTGATTAGCAGATGGTTCTAGAGAAAATGAGGATGAAGAAGAAGAAGTCACCTTCTCAGAGGAGAAACTTGTATTACAGAAGAGGAAAATTGGAAACCACGCAGAAGGTTTTTTATTTTCTTAAAAATCCCAAATCACTCACCTTCTCAGAGGAGAAACTTGTATTGCTGCTTCGGACTCTCCCCAAGAACTGGGTTGCAGACGGCTTCGGCTTGCAGCGACAAGGACTCGAGTGACAAGCGAAATACAAGCGAAGAAGATGGAAGGAAATCACGCCTGATCACCGTATTCAGAAAAACAGTCAAATAAATACAAAGAAATAACGACTATGAAATAGAAGAAGATGGAAGGAAAAGGTCAGTACATACAAGCGAAGCTTCTCTTGAGATTCTTGGATGGAATCAGGGAGTAAGTATTCTACTAAGTTTGGAAGTTCATCAAAGCGGTAGCAGAAGTTGCAAACAACTTCCAACTTACACACACACCCCAAAACAAGCATCAAGATAAAGAAGAAAAACAAGGCACGAGATGCGAGAGAATGCACATAAATCAGAATTATTAAGTAAAGAAGCATCAAAGACAGAGATCCAATCTGCATTTGGTATCAACAAATAAACATAGAATAAAATTATGAGGGAAGGTAACCCACAATCCTATTTTTCACTGTCCTCCATCATTCTATTATGTAAACATAAAAAGTAGAATATCCTCTCGGTAAAGAGATCAGCAGAAAAATAAAATAAACAAATAAGGAATATAATCGACAAAGCATGGAGAGAAGAGGTTCTACTTCATCCATCAACATCCTAATAATACAAATAAATAATCACACATAAGAACCAATAGGAAGAGCTACAGACCCTCAAAACGCATCCATATTTCTATGTACGAAAATAGAAGCTCAAACCCGGTTCGGAGAAATGAAAAATAGAAGCATAGAGCAACAGAAAATGAATGAACAAGAAGAAAACATTTGAACAAGCTAAGGAACATCATTACCCGGATACTACGAAACAAAGCTTATGAACACATGTAAAGAGGGGAGAGGGTTGTGAGAAAACCAAAATACGAACTTCCACTAGCAACTTACGAAGTATTGGAGGGGGAAAAAATGAAAAAGCGAGAGACAGGAAGAGTTGAGAGAATAGTTGATGACGTTCGTTGGGGTTATAGGCTGCCATCATGGGTTGCATCTGCATGAGGTGCTGCTGCATATAATATGTATCTGTCGAGCTACCCTAAAGCACTGCACCACTAGAGATGATGTGCTACACTCCTTCACTCACCCTGTTTCTTTTTTCTTCTTTCGGCTTCCGGACAATACGAGACAGAGAGGGAGCAGAGAGAGACGAAAGAGACTATATATGAGAAAACCATTGTTGGAAGAAGAAGATGGAAGGAAAAGGTGGAAACAATTACAAGCGAAGCTTCTCTTGAGATTCTTGGATGGAATCGGGGGGTAAGTATTCTACTAAGTTTGGTCGATCTAAATCTATCTGCGAGTTCGATAAATTCTTTGGAGAGTTCGATAAATTACGGCAAAAAACATACCACGGGCGAGGGCGATCCACGGATGCAAGGGCTCCTCTTACGGCGAAATCGTTTGATGGCTCTCCTGCGGCGAAATCGGTTGATGCTCTTCTTCAACCTCCAATACAAAGCAAGCAAACAAACTTGAGAGAGTCCAAAAACCCGGATTCTTAAGCGAGACGATACAAAGCCAAAATGCCGTTGATGGAGGGACGAGAGACACGAGAGAGAGCAGAGAGACGGCAGAGTCGAGAGATGGACAGAGACACGAGAGAGACGAGATAGAGACGAGAGGGCTAATCTAGGGCGACCGTTGAGAGATGACCCTTGTGAGATAGAAAAAGCGAGTGCGGCGAGACGAGAGAGAGAGAGAGAGAGACGACAGAGGCGAGAGATGGACAGAGACAAGAGAGAGACGAGAGGGCTTATCTAGGGCTACCAAAGTGCCGTTGAGAGATGACCGTTGAGAGACGACGACAAGCGAGTGCCAGAGAGACGAGAGTGATGAGGAGGTTGGAGGAGCTTTGAGGAGCTGTTTAGGGTTATCGTGAAATTACATCGATAACCCTAAACAGCGTCACGGCTTCATTTGTGCCCCGCAAAATGGTAAAGAATGACTTCTGTGCCAGAGAAGCTCCAATTTGGAGCTTCTCTGACACAATCCAAAAGTGTGCCCATTGCCTGGTTTGGCACACATTTGCTGAACCAGCACAAAAAATTTGAACCGGGTTACCATACATGATTCTGGTCACTTCTGTGCCAAAACGGGCAAATGGCACAGAATTAGTGTGCCAGAATGGTTACCATACAACCCCTTAATGCCCCTATAGTTATTACAACTTTGAATATCTCCTTTATTTTTGTAAATTGGAACCACAACACTTCTCCTCCAATCATCTGGCATTTTCCCTGTGCTCATAATCTTATTAAACAACTTAGTCAACCAAACTAGTCCATGGGTTCCTAAGCTCTTCCATACTTCAATTGGGATTTCATCAGGACCTTGTGTCTTGCCGAGTTTCATCCTCCTTAAAGCTTCTTTTACTTCGGACATCGAAATTCTACGTATATAAGTTCGGACCTTGGTGCCTTGGTGAAAAGTGTAATCGTCCGAAACATAAGTGCTTGAAGAATGCTCATTTAGTAAACTAGAGAAATAGGTTTCCCATCTTTTCTTAATATCCTCCTCACAAACTAATACTTTACCATCTCCATTTTTAATACATCCAACATGGTCAAGATCTCTACTCTTCCTATCCCTCATCTTAGCTATCTTATAAATAGATTTTTCCCCTTCCTTTGTGCCCAATTTATTATACAACTCTTCATATTTCCTTTCCTTTGCTTTTCCTGCAATTTTCTTAGCTTCATTTCTATCCAACCTATACCTATGAAGATCCTCAACATCTTTAGTTCTTTGCCATGCCTTAAAACTAGCTTTTTTATTCCTAATGGCAACTTGAACCTCACTATCCCACCACCACGTCTCTCTATAAGAATGAGTCTTTCCTTTTGATTCACCTAGAACATCTTTAGCCACCTTCTTAATACACATAGCCATCTCATTCCACATTGCATTGGTATCCCCTTTAAAATCCCATTCTCTCTCTCTCTCTCTCTCTCTCTCTCATAATTTCATAGTATGGTTCATCAGTTTAATGCCTCTATAGTTATTACAACTTTGAATATCTCATTTATTTTTATAAATTGGAACCACGATGCTTCTCCTCGATTCATTTGGCATTTTCCCAGTGCTCATAATTTTATTAAACAAGTTAGTCAACCAAGCTATCGCGTGGGTTCTTAAGCTCTTCCATACTTCTCTTGGGATTTCATCAAGACCTTATGGCTTGTCTAGTTTCATCCTCCTCGGTGCTGCTTTTACTTCGGACATCGAAATTTTCCTATATTTGTTTGAAAATTGTTGCTTTGGTGGATTGTGTAATCGTTTGAATCACAGATACTTGAAGTGTGCTTGTTTAACGGACTTGAGAAGTAGATTTCCCATCTCTTTTTAATGTCCTCATCATATACTAATACTTTACCATCTCCACTTTTAATACATCTAACATGGTCAAGATCTCTATTGTTCCTATCCTTTAATTTAGCTATCTTATAAATAGATTTTTCCGGTTCCTTAGTGGCCAATTTTTTATTTAGCTCTTCATACTTCTCCCTTATTTTCCCCACAATTTTGTTAGTTTCATTTCTAGCCAACCTATACTTCTGAAGATCCTCAACATCCTTAGTCCTTTGCCATGTCTTAAAATTAGCTTTTTTATTCCTAATGGCAGCTCGAACTTACTATCCCATCACCAAGTCTCTCTATAAGAATGAAACTTTCCTTTTGATTCACCTAGGACATTTTTAGCCACCTTGTTTATACATGTAGCTACCTCATTCCGCATTGCATTATTGTTAATCCTTCTTTTTTTCATAACGTCTATAAATTCTAAGCTCTTACCTGTTAAAGTTTCTATGTTCCAAGATGCCATTCTAATCCTACATTTCTGGACTAGCTTCTTTACTAGCAGTTGTCCACGGCGCGGGAGTCTTTGCCTCCTTATCACCGAATCCTAGTGCTGATGCGACGCGTCGTTACAAGGGATGCCCTAGCTAACCTTGCCCATTTATCACTACACCCGGACCATAGTGTAGCATGTCGCTTCTTTTGTCGGGGACGCCCTAGCATAGCGTTTGTCATATGAGGTCGAATCCATGAAAACATTTTGGCTAGATTTTTTCCAGTGCTGGCTGCTGATCTGGTGCGTCAACCCTATCCCAATCTAAATTTACCACTAGAATCCATTGGAAACTGATCCTGTAGCCTTTACATATCACCCCCCTCATCCAATCAAGAGTATACATCAAATTCCTTCTAGGATCCAAGGTTTTACGCCTTCTTATTGGAATGTTTGTGCCCCCCCCCCCCCCCCAAAAAAAAAAAAAAAAAAAAAAGGAAAAAGAAGAAAAAAACCTAAATTTCAAACTTAGATCACAAATCCAGCGGTTAAAATTCTCCCAGGTTGTAGGGTCGTCATATATCATTGCATAAGTTCTTCAAGTTTCTTTCCATCCTCCCAATGTAACTATGTTTTTGTATACCCTAATCAACTACCTCGAATTCCTAAAACCTTGAAACCCTTGCCTAATCCTTTGAGTTGATATCCTAGAAGACTTGTCCCTTGTTGATCCTATTCAATCTGTGGCTACATCAATGATAACATCTTCATGGCCACGGAGGTGTTGGAAGCAGATTTATCACGAAGACTATGTTCATGATGTTGATGGTTCTTGCGCTGGCTGAAATTTCAGGCACTATTGGGGAAGGAATGTGAAGGCGTGAAGGCGTAGAAGGTTGGGGTGTCTAAATGATGCAATACAGGGATGTGTTTGTTACCATTCTCAAAGAACATTTTTGGTGTTCTTTTGTTCTCAGAGAATAGATGAACAGTTGGTAGGTGTTAAAACACTTTGTTGTTTTGTTCTTTAAGAATGAACTGGTGAGAAAAGTGGTTTAAAGAATGTGTTTCGCAGAACATGTTTGGGGCAACAGAAACTTGATACATGCAAACCCCTTTATCATGCTTTCTTGCCTCGTGCCCTTTCTAAAAAACTAGAATTTTCCTATTGCGGGTTGATTTGGGATCCATAAAATGGTTTACTAGACACCGTATTTCCAAACAAAGAACAGTCTCTCAGCACAGAAACATGTAAAAATGGTTTTACACAAGAACTGGTCTCCCAGAACGAAAAGTTTCCAAACGCAGACTTGCTTGCTGGGTTAGAGATAATGCTATGATGGAACCTGAAGAGCAATGATGGTCTACACTCTACAGGAGCACTCTGCAAGTGAGTGCAGTGAAAGGTGTATCCACTGGGAGTGGACCTTTTACTGGAATGTTTATAGCCTTCATCATTTGCAATGGTGATGGTAGAAGTTAGGGGTTCTTTTCCGGATAACTCAACTCGGATCCTTGCAAAAGCTAATTTGTCCATTATCTTTGTTCCACAATCATAGTGCAAGGGTTTTCCCATCATGGACACAACGATATTAAGCCAAGCTTCACAGAAGAAGAAGTTGATCCAGAGGGGGACATTGGTATTTGGTGAGTTTGACACATTCAACCCTTGGTTGCGATCCTATTTCATGACATATATTCTTCTTTGGTCAACTTGTCTTTTCTGATTGTAAACATCTATGTTTCCTTCTTGGCTGTAAATAGGGGTCGCTTTCTACATCTTTTTCTTGGACCATATCCTGCAGTTATGGATGAGTATTGAAGGGGTCAATGTGCCTTGCATCCTCATCTTTTTTCTTCTGAAATTTCTTATTTCAAAATTTTATTTTAGTTTTGGTTTCTGCCTTACATCACATCACAGTTTGACACCACACACCAAACCCACCCCCCACCCCCAAGAAAAAAGAAAAAAAACTTTTTAGGCCGGGATGTATGAGTTACTTTTACTTTGTTGAATAATTTTCTGCTAGTTCTTTTTTATTCCACATGCTGATTTTGTTTTCTTTTTTCATTTATTATTTTTGCCTATTTGAAGAGCTCTCTGGTTCAGAAAGTGAGGAGACAGATCTCAGCAGTTCAGAGGGAGGAGATGATTCATCTTGGATCTCTTGGTTTTGTGGGTTGAGAGGAAATGAGCTTCTTTGCGAAGTTGATGAGGAATATATTCAAGATGACTTTAATTTGTGTGGACTTCAGGGACAGGTTCCCTATTATGATTATGCCCTGGATATGATTTTAGACAATGACTCATTGAGTGGTACGTTCAGTTCTCTCCTCCCCTCCTCTGTGTGTGTGTCCACTATTCAAGGTGTTTATCATGTAACTGGTGGACTGTTAGGTGATTCCATATTTTAGAAAACGTTTGATTGTTGCTTCTGGTCCTTTCTTATATATAATGATTAATATGCATACTTAGTTCAACTTTTAGAATGTAGCATTGTGATCCTTTCTGCTTATTTGTTTTGTATGTTGTGATGTTGGCTGTACTACGCTCCTTTTTTAAAGATAGATAAAGAAATATCAAGTCTCCTTTTGGTTGCTTGAATTGTGTACTTGTTTATCTATTATCATTAATGTTGCATGAAACATCTTTCAATGTTAATGAAAACTTCTTGCAGGTGAAGTTGATGGTGAGGAACATGGTGACATTGAATCTGCAGCTGAGTTGTTATATGGTCTTATACATGCAAGATACATTCTAACCGCTAAAGGAATTAACGCTATGGTAAGATCTATTATATTAGTTCTTTTGGACATAAAATTGAATCTACAAGGCATGTAGTCATTTCTTATCAACTGACACTGCAGCATGAGAAATACAAGAGGGTGGACTTTGGAAGATGCCCTCGAGTTTATTGTGGGGGGCAACCATGCTTGCCTGTTGGCACATCAGACGCCCCTCATGATGGCTCTGTGAAGATTTACTGCCCCAAATGTGAAGATTTGTACTTCCCGAGGTGCAAATATCAATGCAGTATCCTTTGATGTATTGTCCCTTGAGGCATGCTTCCCTTTTGAAACCAAAAAAATAACGATTAGTAGAATGCTACTCTTACTCAGTACAAATTATTTTGCAATGTATTGATATGTTGATTGTTTTAGAGCTAGTCATTATTTGATTTCTATATTTATGTCTTATTTGTGCCTCTACTGATTTATAGAATTAGAATTAGTCGTTGATGGTTATGTACAGACATTAACCTATTAGAGGCATGCTTCCATTTTGAAACGGTAAAAATAATTGGTGTTAGACTATTACATAGTATATATTTTTTTGGATGAATAAATAATTATATTAAAGCAAAAAGGAAAACAAGGTCTTTAAGAAGAAGACCTGAGGGAAGAACTAAGACCCCAGGAGACAACAATTAGCCTGTTCCTTGGGGTATCATCGACCGGGGGTGGGGGATAGCTACCAATCTAGAAGAAACATCAAAGTAGATGGCATTCCAAATCTGGTCAAACGAGCGATATTTGGAGGTCCATCTCCGGAGATTGCGCTCCCACCAAAGGTGGTGGATTAGGGCACAAAACACTAGCTTACCAATCCGATCGCAAATGAAGGAGCCTGAAAAATTTCCCAAAATCCAAGACCAATCTTGACAAAATCCGAAGGAACGTCTCGAACAGGGCCATATGAAGGAAAGGGCTTTTCCTCAGATAGATCTGGAGAAAGGGCAGCAAAAGAAGAGGTGCTCAAGGTTTTCCACAGTGGACCAGCAGAGGATGCAGTTTGGGTTAACAGGGATGTGGGCCATGTGGCGGTCAGAGAGGAATGCTTGGGTGGGAAGAGCAAGGTTGAGGGCTCTCCAAAGGGTAAGGGAGTGGCGGGGGATGAAGCCTTTGAACCAAACCAAGGGGGGCCAGGGAGGTTTGGGGTTATGGGGCCTAAGGAGGTTCCAAGCCGAAGAGGTGGAGAAGGATTTGGTGGTGGACGGAAGCCAAATGGTGAGGTCATGGGGGGAGTTGGAGAGAGGGGGAAGGGAACTCCCAACCTGTGTGAGCAAGGGAAGGTGGGAGGGAATCCATGAACCATTAGAGATGAAAGCCGACAAAGGGATGGATTTGGGGATGCGGGAGTCATAGACGGTGCGGGGACCAAAGTGATTGTAGAAAATGCCCATCGGATGCCACGGGTTAAAGCCAAAAGGAAGTGGAAGATCCATTAGAGATGGATATAGAGATGGCAGAGATAGCTCGGGGGCATAGGAGAAGAATTTTCCTCCAAACCCAAGAAGGATTTGAGGGCAAAGGAACAGTCCAGAAGGAATCCGACCGAAGGAGGTAAGAATAGACCCACCTAACCCAGATAGAATCATGCTTTGAGGCAATTTTCCAAATAAGTTTGAAGAGACAAGCCAAATTTACATCAGAAATCCGACGGATGCCTAGGCCCCCTTCAGAGGTAGGGCGACAGATGGAAGCCCAACTAACAAGACGAATGAATCTAGAGACTTCCTGCCCTTTCCAAAGGAAGGCACAAAATAAGGATTCCATTGCCTGGATGGTGGCTTTGGGGAAGGAGAATATACCGCACCAGTAAAGATAGATGGACTGGAGCACAGAACGAATGAGGGTCACTCAGCCAGCAAGGATAAGAGTTTTCCTTTCCAAAGTTGCAATTTCTTGCGAATGTTGTCAAGCATAGGAAGACAGGGGTGGCGAGTGAGCCTTCCCGGGATGAGAGGGAGACCCAGATAGACCACAGGGAAGGAGCCAGGCGAGAAGCCTGAGAGCTGAAGGAGAGAGGCTCGAAGCTGATCAAAGATACCGGAAAGGAAAATGGTGGATTTACTGAGATTGACCCTGAGGCCAGAAAGGGAATCGAAGAGCGAAAGGGCTGAGAGGATGGAGGATATAGAAAGATGGTCCACTTTAGGGAAAATCATGAGATCATCTGCAAAGGCAAGATGAGTGAGTTTAGGGACCTACACTTAGGGATGGGGGAAATGAGGAGATGGTCGGTATTGGTTTGGAGGATGCGGGAGAGGACCTCTAAAGCGAGAGAGAAGAGGAAGGGAGAGAGGGGCAACCTTGGCGGATGCCAACATGGGAGGGAAAGATCTGGCGGGGGAGCCATTGGCCAAGACGGAGAATCGAGGGGTGGAAATGCAAGCTTCAATCCATCGGACGAAAGTGGGAGGGAAGCCCATGGAATAAAGAACATCAATAATGAAGTCCCATCGAATGGAGTCGAAAGCTTTGTGGAGAACAACTTTAAGAAGGGCAGCCGGGGAGTGGGAAGATCTCTCAAAGCCCTTAACAATCTCCGCACAGAGGAGAATGTTGTCTGCAATACTGCGGCCGGAGATGAAGGCAGATTGATTAGGACTCACAAGGGAAGGAAGGACCCTTTTGAGCCTATTCGCACGGATTTTAGAGATAAATTTATAAATGAGGTTACAGAGGGAGATGGGACGAAAATCGGAGAGGGAAGAAGCTCCTGACTTTTTGGGAATGAGACAGAGGAAAATTTGGTTGATGGAAAAGATTTGGGAGGGGTTAAAGAAGAAGCTACGGATGGCATGGACTAGATCATTCTCAATGAAATCCCAAGCAGCAAGGAAGAAACCCATACTAAAGCCATCAGGGCCCGGGGCTTTATTCGTCTTGTGGGAACGAATAGCAAGAAGGATTTCTTCCTTGGAGGGGATAGCACAGAGAGAGGAGACAGAGGAAGGATCTATGACTTTGTTGATAAGGTTGGGGGGAAGGGGGGACCGGGGGACGGGGGGGGAGAGGGAGGAGAGAGAAGGGAGGAGAAAAAGGAGACAATCTTAGCTTTGATGCTTGGCGGGGTCGAAATGCGGGTGCCATTCGAAGTGATGAGGGAAGGGATGGAATTGAAGTTGTTACGGGCTTTTGAGGGAACGGTGGAAGAAGGCCGAGTTGGAGTCTCCTAGATCAAGCCATTTGATTCTAGTTTTTTGACGGAGAAAACTCTCTTCAGATGAGAGAAGGGAAGAATGCTCCGAGGAGAGAGAATGCTCATTCTCAGCAAGGGAGGGGTTGAAAGGGTCATCTTGGAGAAGGGATTGAGTGATCTGGAGATTGGACCGGCAAGTGGAAATTCTAGAATTTATATTGCCAAAAGAGGAGGAGTTCCAGAACCGGAGGGCTTCCTTAGTATTGTGGAGCTTACGAGCAAAAGCTACAAGAGGGAGGGAGTGACATTGGACCGGCTTGGCCCAAGCATCAAGAACTAAAGGCTGGAAAGAAGGGTCAGAAGACCACATATCAAAAAATTTGAACGGCTAAGGACCAAAGGAGGAAGGGGGCGAGAGTTGGACCAAGCAGGGAGAGTGATCAGAAAGACTAGAATTAGAGAAGTAGGCATGGGAGAAGGGAAAGGAAGAGAGCCAAGAAGAATTCGCTAGGAAGCGGTCTATCTTGGAGGCAATCCTGGCAGAACCGGATCGCCGATTATGCCAAGTGAGAGGGTGACCCGACCAGCGGAGGTGCTCTAAGCTCGAGTCATCAAGGCAGGAATTGAAGGCATCCATTGCTACAGGATCTGGGGCGAGCCACCGACCCTCTCGAGGGAAGATCTAACGATGTTGAAGTCACCCCCAATACCCCAGGGGAGGTCCGAGACGGAGGAATAGATGGCATGAATATCATCCCAGAGGGGGAGACAGTCGACAGAGAGATTATGGCCATAGACGATAGTGAGAAGAAAGGGAGAGGAAAGATTATCTAGGATGCTAAGATGCATGAATTGAGGAGAGGACAAGAGGGTGGAGATTTGGAATCTCGAGGGGTCCCAAAGAATCCAAATACGACCATTGGAAGAAGGGGAGGAGTTAGAAATGAAAGACCAAGAGGGAGCTATAGACCTAGCAATCCGATGGGCATTTTCCAATTGTATATGAGTTTCAAGAAGGGCACAAAGAGAAACCTTAGCATTTTGTATAGTGTTCTTGACATCTGCTTGTTTTTCAAGGGAATTTAAGCCCTTGACATTCCAAATAAAGAAATCAGACATGATAAACAATGGGGGAGGGGGCATCATATTCGCTACTGGGGAGGGGGAGAGGCTGCTCACATAGGGGGGAGTTGAGCGGCGAAGGGGTTTCAAAGATATCAGGGTCAATGGAGGAGTTGGATGAAGGGGACAAAGGCTTATGTAAGGTGGTGTGGCTTAAGGGTGTGGAGAGGCCGCAAAGGTTAGAGGGAGAACCAATGTCAAGGGTGATGAGGTTAGTGGAAAAGGTGGGAGGGAGATTGGCTGAGGGGTTAGCTGGGGGGAGGCTGGGTTCCGAGAAAGTGGCGGGAGTGGAAGTTAAAAGTATATTGTGAGCAGGCTGGGGGTTGGAGATGGGAGAATGCAAAGAGAGGGGTTGGACGAGGGATGGCTTAAAGGGCTGCTGGGGATGGTTTGGGCATTAGGAGTAGGTGGGAGATGTTTTTTAGGCTTAGAAGGCCCGCGAGAAGGAGGCCCAACAATGTGAGAGTCTTTAGACCCAAGAGAAATGGGCTTGGGAGAAGTTGAGGGAAATGGGTTAATGACGGTGGGCTTGGGCTTGGGCTTGGGCTTGCAATGGGTATTGGATGAAGAGGATTTAGTGGTTAAGTGTTGGGGTAAGGGTAAAATGGATCTATTTTGGGATGGCTTTTGGGAAAAATGGTGGGCGGTGATGATGGGGGCAACAGGGGGAGTATCGTGGCATTGCAGGGTTCCAGACACCAGTGCAGGGGAAAGAGACGGGGAAAAGGAATCGAGAGAGGTACAAGTTTCGGTCAATGGATCAGGACATACCATTTTCGTCGGAAGGGCAACAACGAAGGCTTCGTCCAGTTCGATGGAAGCAACGATCTCACAGGAAGTGGATTCCAATTCGTCGTCAACAGCAGGGCCAGCTTTTTGAGAAAAGGAAACGATCGCAGCGATGGCAGAGTTGCAGTTGATGTCAGCTTTCGAAGCAGCTTCCACAGACTGGGAGAAAGGGACAATCACCGGCGTCGGAAGCAGCGGTTTCCTTCTGATTCTCCGGTAGGTGATTGCAGGAGCTTTATTTGAAGTTTTAGAGCTTTTCACGGCCAAGGCGGAGATGGCAGCTTCAGGGAGATCCACCGGAACTGAGATCTTCTCTAGAGTGTCAATAATTTTTTGCGGGGGGCAAAAAACCATAGTCATATTCTCGGCTTCGGATGAAGCTATATTTGGAGTAGCTTCATAGTGAGATGCAGAGACGTTGTTTTGAGTTTGAAGACCAGCGTGTGTATGAGCTTGAACAAAAGAAGAACAGGATGAATCTTCATGGCCGAATGAAGAACCTAGGCTGCAACGAGATGGAATCCAATCGTATGCGATGAGTTGATCGTAAATCAGGCCGTTATCATCCGTGATGAAGACAGTTGCAGGAAGGGGTTTCGATGCAGGGAAATCAATACACAGGCGAGCATAAGAAATTCCTTCCATCTTGAGGGTTTGAGAGTCAGTACGCAGGGGTTTGCCAAGGGCAGAACCAATGCGGCTACGGCAGTTGCAATTCCAAAACTCAAGAGGGAGTCCAGGAAGGTTGATCCACAGGGGAAGAGTGTTGAAGTCGACCCTGCGGAGGGGAGAGGACGGAGACCAGGGCTTAATGAATATACGAGACTTACCCACAGACTAGGGTGGAGCACGAGATTGACAAGCGGGATACGAAAAGTTAAACAAGTAGATTCCAGAGTCCAGAAGGTAAGTATCCATGATACCAGAAGCATTCCATTGTTTTGCGAGGGAGGATTTGGTAATGTTAAAGGGAGGGATAGACCCAAGGAATTGGCCGATGATGGCAAATTTCCATCGGTCAATCCCAGGGGCTGTGGAAGCTGAAGGGCAGTGGGTGATGGCAGAATGGTTGGTAGAAGAGGAAGGAATGAAGGAGAGGTTTAGATTAACAGTATTGTTCTTGGTGGAGAAAAGGGAATTCCAGGATTTTTTTGGGGGACAAGGGTGTTCAGGAGAGGAGGGGAGGGAAGAGGGGGGTACCGGCGACTTGGAAGACATGATTCACAGTCGCCGGCGACAAGGGGCTCAGGGAGATGGGAGGCAAAGGTGGAGGAGGGTGTCAGAGCTTCTCTCTCATTCTCTCATTCACTCACACAGTATATATTATTATACAATTTACTGATGTGTCGATTGTCAGAACCAGTTATCATTTGATTTCAATTTCTTCTGGTAGGTCATTTGATTTCTATATTTTTCTTACTTCTGCTGCTATTGATTTACAGAATTAGAAGTAATCGTCAATGGTTACATACATAGATTAACCTATTAAAACATTTTTGAGAATTACAATGTGCATGATAAGAACTCTGTTTTATTTAAGTTAGTTCAAAGAACTTAGGGAGTTTTAATTGTATCTCAACAAAACTAGGAGAAAATGTTTTCTGGTAGATAGGCCAGGACCCTCTCATTCCAAGGTGCAAGTATCCTTGTGCTTTGTATTTGCCTGGTTCTCATGAATATAGCGATCCTGGCCCCTAACATCAATCCTATGAGCCTTTTTTCTAATATCATTTGATCCTAGCAGGAGGTGCAAATCAAAACCAAAAAGCTTAAATTCGTTTTAGAGATGATAAAGTTCAAACTGATGCCTTCCACCATGCCAAGGGGTCATGCAGATCAAGCATCTATTTGGGCTTTTATTTAGTAGATAGGCCTTGCGTTGGGTCCTGTATTCCAAGGGTTTACTTGCTAACAACCTCTCTCAGGGGCCTAAAACAATGTGATCCAAGGTGGTACAAGGAATTTAATTTATTTTACTTCCCCCCGCCCCCAAAAAACAAATGGCAATCAAGTCAAGTGTGAAACAAACCAGAATCTCCTACTGAGGTGTAGTTGTTGTTGAGAAAGTGAAACCAGAAAATTAGAGAAGAAGAAAAGAAGAGAAGACACAAGGGCTAGAGACTGCTTCAATAGTCTGCGTCTCTACCCCAAGAGCTTTATTTATACATGAGAATTGCAGCTCTAATCAGTTAGCAAGCATTTGGTTGCTGGATTCTATAGAACCTAGATTTGATTTGCAATCCAGGTGCAATAGAATCTAGTTTTCTGGAATCAGCTTCATTATAGAAAAACTGTTTGGTTAGTCTAAGTCTGAGATCTAAAATCTACTTGAAAAACTGTCTGATTACACTGAGTCTAGAACCTGAATCTATTTGAAAAGTTGTTTGGTTAATGTGGATTTGGGCTTCAATCATCTAAAATAACCCTTTTTTTTAGAAATCTAAAATGATAGTTTGATAAATCTGATTCCGGATTTGAAAGTCTACTTGTCCGACTTTCACTTAGTGCATCACTATGCATCAAAAGATGTTTATTTTATAGATTGCACTAAAATATAAAATTTTATTTTATAAAATGCATTAAAATATATTATCCCACAATCTTAAATTTAAAAACACTACCCATGAACCCATTTTTCTTTTGCAATGTGGGTTTCAATAGATAATATATAACAAATTAAATTTTAATAAATTATTATAAATTCTTAATATTCGAGAAAATATGAGCGACAAAATCAAATGACAACATTTATTAAATGAAACAAAAGTCGTTTCATATTCAATTTGGTTAAAGTGTTAAATGTAATATACTAATATGTATTGAAAATCGAATCCGATGCCGAAGGCTTCCACACAAGTAGAGTCCCACAGGGGGGTGTAGAGGGGGGGAATTTTCCAACCCAACCTTACCCCAACAATTATTCCTAAGAGGCTATTTTGATAACTTGACCTTACCTTGCAATGGGTGGTCCATTGACCATTGTGCCAAGGACTGCCCCTCTTTAATTCCAGATTGCCAACTCCAAGTATAATCACGCCAACTTACAGCAGAAAAACTATCAATATGTGAAAACACCATGGTGCAATGAATCAACTTGTGATTAAAGAAGAAAATTAACAACATGAATCCTAATGGGATCGAACCATCATACCATAGAAAATTTCTAGGTGCTCTTCCATTTGAGCTAAGGATTCACCTACAAAAACACATAGTAGATCAATCCAAAGTCCAAATTACGAAAACATCCTTCACCTGCACCCATTCATATATTGAAATCTGAAAGCAATTTAGGCCTAAATGTGAAAGCAGATCATAAAGAACTCCTGCTTGGAGGCAAATCAGTTCAAGAAAAACGAAACAAGTTTAAATATTTCTATATTCACCTCAACCTCCAAACTGTCATAGGAATTCACAAGAACCCAATGTGCTTTATCCATATTGGAGATTTGATTCAAAACTAGCTCCATGTAAGCAGGATAAGATCCTACTACACAAACAAAATATGGCAGTTCTTGAGGTTCAAGTGGTGGTAGCCCAGGAACTGAAATAGTACCATTCAAGCTTGGTGGTGGGAAGGTGAGAAGTTCCTTATGCACATTGTACTATATGCTGTCAACAGCACAAGACTGAGTGAAGAATAATTGAATAATTGATGTAACCAAACCGAACTCTTTGGCTACATCTAAAGCCCATGGCAAGTGAAAGGATAACCCGAGTCAATCTGTTTCTTCATGAGCTCAGTTAAGGTTTTTGAACCCCTTTCTCTTAGGCTGCGTTTGTTTGCAAAGGTGGGGTGGGAAAGAAAAAACATGTGGGTCTCATGTGTAGTGGGGTGAGGGGGAAGGAAGGAAAGAAAAGGGAAAAAAGTGATAGTAGTGGGTTCCACTTTTTAGTTTTCCAAACTTTCCCACAAAGTCCCACCAAATTTGTGGGGTTTTAAAATGGCTTGGGGTGGGAAAGTTGGGGTGCCACATCACCAGACAAGTTTCCTTGATTCAAGGAAACTTGTCTCTGACTTTCCCACCCCAAACAACCAAACAATCTTCAATTTTGGGATTTAAGGGAAAAGTAAGAAATCTACACTTTTTTCAAGAATTTTCCCACCCCACCTTTATTCCAGCAAACAAACGCAGTCTTACTGATGAGAGATAGGTTTGTATGCTTTCAGTTTCTTTGAAACCACCATCATCAAAGCCATCTGAGATGGTTTCAGTACCAACTGAACTAGTTTACGATTTCATGGATTTGGAGATGAAAATGCTTACTGCAATTGTGGCTTTCAGGCGGTTTGAGACTAAACATTTGGAGAATTGGAGGGTTGGGTTTATGCGGCCTTGGCTTGGGTATGGAAGCACTAACACATGGCCTGCGTCAGCTTGTTGCCGCTTCTCCATTGCCTCTCCTCCCTCTCTCACTAATAACTCTCTTTCTTTCTCTGCTTATCTATATATAGAGAGCTCAAGGTAGCAGATGATCAATATCCATGCGGGTACAGCTAGAACCGAAAATTACTCATCCCCACACATTCATAAGTAGCAAACAAATTACAAAGGGAGAGAAACAAACATTGACATTATTTCTTTGATAACCCTTCCTTTGATCACTATGTGAGATATTATTTCTTTGCTTGTCGATTCAACCTCTATGGCAATAAAGGTCTATTCTCAGAGAAAGCTCCTACTCCAACAGAAGAACCAGGAGGTTGCTCTATACTTCTTCAGCCAAGTCGCTCAATATAAAAAAGCAATTTTTACATCTAAATGATGAAGAGGCCATTCTAAATTAGCCGCCAAGGACAACAAAATATGTACTTAATTTAAATGAGCTATAGGAGGAAAGTTTCAACGAAATCCACACCATAAGTTTGAGTATACCCCTCTGCGACTAGCCACACTTTAAGGCGCTCCATAGAACCATTAAACTTATACTTAACCACAAATATTGAACGATATTGAGCGACATTTCACAAGATCCTTACCCGGAAGCAAATCCATTGAACGACATTTCGTAAGATCCTTAGTAGGAGGCAAATCCACAAGAGTCCCAAGTATCCCTATAGTGTACAGCCTCAATTTCAGATTACATAGTAGCTTTCCAACCCGCATCAGAGAGAGCCTCAGAGTATGTAAATGGAACAGGAATAAAAGACAGAGATATGGTAAGGGTATGATACTGATCCGGCAAGTGAAGAGTAGTAACATAATGAGAAATAGGATATGCCACATTAGAACGTTGGGAAGAAGCTTGTTTACCTTCCCTTAAAGCATTCCGAAGCAATGGGAAGATCTTAGGATTATCAGGCGGTGGAGGAGGACCTGTAAAAGAAGTGATATCGATGGTTGTACCATGTAACTGTTTTTGTTTCTTCTGCCGATGATAGATTTGCACTAGTGGAAATTGAACGGGCACCTCATTTGGGCTAGGAAGTACAACGGATTCTTCAGGGATTTTGCAGTTTGGCTCTTCCTTAGGCATCTTAGAAGGAAACAGTACTGCCATAAGGGGTGGATCAAACCTATCATCTTCAGACAACTAATTAGGGTCATAATATGGTGTATTTTTAGAAAGGTAACATCCACTGTGATGAATTGAAGTTTGGTTAAGTGATCAAAAACTTTATATCCTTTTTGGTATTGAGAATAACCTAAAAAATTGCACTTATGAGCTTTAGCTGAAAACTTATCCTTTTTCTCGGATGAATAAAATTTTTATTAAAAAAGGCAAAGAACTAGAAGCCACCCTTCAGATGGGAGGGAGGAAAGAAGAATTGAGGCCCCAAGAGACAACAATGAGCCCGTTTTTTGGGGAGTCAACAACTGGGTGATGGGGGGAAAAGGAGAGCCTAACCAAAACATCAAAATGGATGGCATTCCAAATCGAGTCATGAGAGCGGGATTTGGAAGTCCATCACCTAAGATTGTGCTCCTACCAAAGATGATGGATAATGGAACTGAAGAATAGCCTACCAATTCGGTCACAAATGGAGGGGCCCGAGAAGTTTTTCAAGATCCAAGACCAATCTTAAGCAAAACCAAATGAATGCCGCGACCGGGGCGAAATAGTAGCAAGGGCTTTTCTCCAAAGGGAAGGAGAATGGTCAAAGAAAGAAATGGTGCTCTAAGTCCTTTGAACCATTCTAACATGGGATGCAACTGGGACTAGCTGGGTTTTGCAGGCTAATGAGAAAAGACTGGGTGGGAAGGGCTTTGTGAAGGGCTCTTCAGACGGGTTAGGGAATGGCGGGGAATATTGCCTTTGAACCCGACTAGGGGGCCAAGTGGGCGTAGGAGCCAGGGATCGGAAAAAGTTCGAAGTAGAAGAGGTAGAGAAGGTTTTGGAGGGGGAAGGGAGCCAAATAGAGATGTCAGTAAGGGAGGTGGATAGAGGGGGGAGGGATCCCAAGAGCCATTAGTGATGAAGGTAGATAAAGCAGTGGATTTGGGGATGCGGGTGTCATAAACTGTGCGAGGACCAAGTGAAGTAAAGAGAATGCCCATCAAATTCCAAGGGTCAAGCCAAAAGGAGATGGAAGAACCAACGAAATGGAGGAAGAGATGGCGGCAAGGGCCCGCGGTTTCAATATGAGAAGCTTACACCAAACCCAAGAAGAGTTGGGGTAAATCATGAGCATAACTTATACAGCCAAAACTTTAGGTGAGACAGAAAACAAAGCATACTCGAATACACAACTTAAAATGATATTTCATCTTGCAACACTGAAGATGGCATTCTATTTAATAAAGTACAAGATGCAAAGATAGCATCACAACAATATTGCTTAGGTACACTCACATAAGGGACGTTGCTACTTCTAAAAAGTGCCTATGTTTCAGCTCGGCTACACCATTTTTGTTGGGGTGTGTATGAACAACTAGATTGATGAAGACTGTTTTTAGAAGAACATAGATTAGAAATCGCATTTTGCACATACTCCAAAGTGTTATCAGTACGAAAAATCTTGACAGATGTACTAAATTTAGTAGAAACTTCAGCAAAAAAAATCTGTTATAATTTTTAAAACTTCACTTCGATCCTTCATTAAAAATAACCATGTAAATCTGGAGAAGTCCTCTACAAAAATGATAAAATGCAGAAAACCAAAACGATTAGGGATACGCCAGGTTCCTGGAACATCCCAATGTACTAAAGAAAATAAGCTTGTACTCCTATGTTCAGTTCTAGTGGGAAAACTCGTCCTATGATTTTATCGAAACTCAAATGCCTCACACTTCATTACTTAATACCCCTATAATTAGGAGCAACCATGGTTGTCTAGGCAGCAAGGCGACCAAACTGGTTGGGGCTTTGCCTAGGCGACAAAGCGCAATAAGGCAACCAAAGCGGTCGGGTAAAAAATTTTCAATACCACTACATTTAAACTAATAAATTTAGGTAGCAATTAGGCAAAACTGCATGTAAACAAAGTGGTGGCAAATAAGGCGGATGAAATTCTGCCTTACCGCCTAGGCGGACCCTTTGAAAACCATGGGAGCAGCCAACCTAAGCCTACTAGGTGAAAGATGTCCCAAACGATAGTGCCAGTCCAACGGGGACAGAACGTATGTTTTCGCAGCAGAAGTGTCAAAATTAGTGAGATAGTACAATTCATCTTTCTCAATTCCTACACCAATCCTCCTCCTAGTTTGAAGATCCTGAAATTCAAAAAAAGACAGGAAAAACAGCACAAGACAATGTAAGTCTCTAGCAATATGACTAACAGAAATAAGATTTACTGAAAATTGTTCGACATATAAATAGACGAAGGGTTCAAGTTTGGTAAGGGGGATGCACTCCCATTGCCGACAGCGGGTGAAAAAGCCATAACAATAGGAGTAGGGTCAGAAAACTTAGAAAACATGGATCAAATACTTGTCATATGTTTGGATGCCCTAGAGTCTACAATCTAATAATCTGGTGCATATGACTTAGTAGATATACTTATTTGGGCAAGATTGGTGGTGGATGTGTTTTGACTTTGCTCTAACTGTTGTAGTAGCTTTCTGATTTGATTTAGGTCAACACTAGGGGACGAGGAACTTGTAGATGCCACCGGAGTGGATACCGATGAGTTGTCATTGGTATTCTCTCCGGTAGATGTTGTCATATTAACATAGTTTTCTTCTCACTCTGGCCAGCCATGTTTGTCCCAACAATTTTCTTCTGTATGATTTTGCTTACCACAATAAAAGCACACATTTTTCCTTTGGATAAATTTGGAGGGGGAGTCCAACCTCCTCCCCTTCCTTTGCCTCTTCCCCGTCAGGGGATAAGACCCACGACCATGGCCTGCAGCCATTGCTGAGTTCTCCTTGCTTCCTTGTGTACTCTTTTGTCCACTAATATGTAACAACCTGTAGAAAGCATCACACAAGGTCGGTACAGTTTCAGATGTTAAAATTTGACTTTTACTTCAAAATTTTTGGATCCAAACCAGCCAAGAATTTGGAAACATAGAATTCAGCCCATTGTGTCTTTAAAGTTTATAGATTAGTAGTAAGTAGCTGATGTTGTTGTAGTTCTTCAACTAGTCCTTTAAATCCACTATAATAGTCCATCAATGACCAAAGGAATCGCACAAGTCCTCCCATATCTGCTTAGATGTGTCATAAAACATAATATTTTTAGCAATAGGAGATTCAACACAATTCCAAATCCATACCTTGACTACAACATCTTCACGAGTACACATTTCATGTGCATAAACAGTGG
Organism: Hakea prostrata; assembly: GCF_041222555.1. Classification (NCBI taxonomy): domain Eukaryota; kingdom Viridiplantae; phylum Streptophyta; class Magnoliopsida; order Proteales; family Proteaceae; genus Hakea; species Hakea prostrata. The sequence continues at coordinate 1,498,770 of NC_142607.1, forward strand.
CTATATCCTTCGAATTAACTTTGGGACTGTCTTCTTTTTAGTACTTTGATTGATTTTCCTTGGGCATGAATAAATGCATACATTGCCTTTGCCCAAAGAAAATAATTTTCTGCTCCTTTCAACTTGAAACTTGTAATTTGGAAGGGCATACCTTCCTTGGTTAGAATCCTTAAAGGATTAGCCATGACGAAAGCTTACTCTAACTAGTGACAGTACAAACAACTACAAGCATAGAATATGTAATTATCCTCTTAGATTTTCATTCTTGTAAAAAAGAACACCAAGAGGTGGAAGTGAATTAACTACGACCTCGGTCGGAAGGCTCTAATGCCATGAAACAAACCAAAATCTCCTACTGAGGTGCAGTCATAGGTGAGAAAGTGAAACCAGAAAATTAGAGAAAAGAGAACATAATGATGAGAAAACAAGAGAAGAAGCAAGGGGTAGAGATTGCTTCATAGTCTGTGTCTCTACCCCGAGAGCTTTTTATTCGAACTGTCTAAACTTGTGACTTAATTTGATCTTGATGTTTTCATACTCCTTGTCTCCTTGCTATGTAACTCTTCACCATCTTCGATCTAAATTTCAGGTGCCTTTCCCTTGTCTTCCCACTGCCAACTTTCTTCTTCATTAAACACTGTGTTCTTGCTTATAACCACTTTGCCAGCTGCTGGATTATAGACCCTATAAGCCTTAGATTGTGAGCAATAACCAATGAAAATGCACTTAATTGATTTTCCCTCTAGCTTATGCCTTTCATGTGCATTAATCATTACATACACAATACAACAAAAAACATTAAGATGCTCAACAGAAGGCTTTTTACCTGACCAGACCTCATAGGGAGTTTTGTTAAGAACAGCTCTTTTTGGTGACAAATTGATCAAATGAATTGCAGTCGTCACTGCCTTGACCCAAAAGCTATTAGGTAGCCCCTTACTCTTTAGCAGACTTCTTGCCATTTCAACAATTGTCCTGTTCTTCCTCTCCGCCACTCCATTTTGCTCTAGAGTGTAGGGTGCAGTCAGTTCTCTATGTATTCCATGTTTCTCACAGTATTGATTGAACTCTTCAGATGTTAACTCTCCTCCTCTGTTAGTGCACAATGTCTTCAAGTTGCTGCCCTTCTGCTTTTCTACAAGAGCCTTGAACTTGACAAAGTGTTCAAAGGCTTTTGACTTTAATTTGAGGAAATACACCCAGCTCATTCTGCTGTAATCATCAACAAACAATAGAAAGTATTTGTTGCCACCTAATGATTCAGTCCTCATGGGGCCACACAAATTAGCATGCACAAGCTCCAATGCCTCAGTTACTCTCCAAGATTGACCAATAGGGAACGACCTCTTGCCATGCTTCCCATACATACATCCCTCACATACTGCCTCAGACATTTCAATTCGTGGAAGACTACTTACCATCTCCTTTTGATTCAGCAACTTTAATCCAGCTGTGTTTAGGTGACCATATCTAAGATGCCATAGTTGAGAGGCTTTCTTAGACATAGTGACCATTGCATGACCTTCCAATTTGCTGAAAACTAAGGGAAACATGTGGTTTTCAGTCATATTTACTTTGACTAAAACCTGACAAGTTGCCTTTTCAGTAATGGTGCAACATGTTTCATCAAATAATATAGTAAAGCCACTAAGTAAAAGTTGTCCCACACTCAAGAGGTTGTGGGCCAACTCTAGAGCTTATAAAACATTAGAAATGTATTTAATTTTTCCAGAAATAGACTTTACCTCAACTATTCCCTTTCCCTCTACTTGGATTTGCTTGTTGTTCCCCAAACTGATCACCCTTCTTTGAGTTTCGTCAAGCTTTCTGAACACCTCCTTCATTTGGTTAGACCAACCACTATCTATGAACCATACATCCTTTTATTTCCTTTCATGTTCCATTAATGCCATGAATAGAAAATCGTCTTCTATTGCTTCAATTTCCTCAGCAAACTCAGCTTGACTGCTCGTGCAGGCTCTTGCAAGATGTCCTTGTCTACCACTAGTGTAACATCTCCTTTGCTCCACCCAACCTCTGCCTTTACCTCTTCCTCTTGAACTTCCACGTGCCCTTCCTCTGCTGTTATTGTTGTTTCTTCCTTTATATTGGGTAGAGTCTTTTACTGCAAATGCTTTTTCTTCATTCTTCTCTTATGATTTGTTCAATCTATCCTCATGAGCCTGCAGTGATCCCATGAGTTCATCCACAGTGAAGATTGACAGATTCTTTGACTCCTCAATTGCTGCAACCACGTGATCGAATCTTGGAGTTAGACTTTTTAAGTATCTTTGCAACAACAATCTCATCCATGATGTTCTCTCCATAGGACTTCATGTGATTGACTATTGCTTTTGTCCTTAATAGGAAGTCCTGAACAGATTTGTTGGATTGCATTGATAGTGTCTCAAACTCCCTTCTCAATGATTGGAGTTTAACAGTAATGAATTTGGATGATCCCTGAAATTCAATTTTCAAAGTCTCCCACATCTCCTTTGCACTTTCTGCTGCTGAAATTCGTGAGAAAATACTTTCATGAAGTCCTTGCTGAGTAAAAAAGAGAGCTTTTGCATCTTTTTTTTCTATTCTCCCTCAACTTTGCTTCATCATCAACCTCATTATAGCCATCATCAACCACCTCCCAAAGCTCTTGAGACTTGAAAAGTGTTCTCATCTTTTTTTTTGGGTGAATAAATAAATATATTAAAAGAAACAAAGCGACGAACTACAAGAAGGATCCAAACAATAAAGTGTTCTCATCTTGATCCTCCAAAAATCGAAATTCTCACCTTTGAAAACTGGAATCATAGACTGCATTGAGTTGGTTCTTAAGGAGGCCATTGCTTTTCAAGTCAGAAAGAAGAACCTAGCGCTAATACCAAAATGATAGAATAAAAAGCTTTGAGGTAGTAGAGAAGGATAATAATTCTGCAGAAAACATGACTCTTCTCTTATTAATCTGAAAAACTGCGAGTGCTGAATCAAGGAAAACAAGCTAAATAAATAGGAAAACAGAAGGGCAGCAACTTGAAGACATTGCGCACTGACAGAGGAGGAGAGTTCACATCTGAAGAGTTCGATCAGTACTGTGAGAAACATGGAATACATAGAGAACTGACTGCACCCTACACTCCAGGAGGGGATCTTCATGGCTCAAAGGAAATATGCAATTGAACTTCTATAGAAGTTCAATATGAATGGTTGCAAAGCTGTAGAGACCCCCATGAATGTGAATGAGAAACTTCAGGAGGATGATGGATCTGGAGCTGCTGATGTGCACAAATTCAGAAGTTTAGTTGGAGGTTTGATTTATCTTACACATACAAGGCCGGATATTATGTTTGCAGTGAGCTCAATATTAAAGTTTATGCAAAAACCAACAAAACACCATTATGGAGCAGCTAAGAGAGTATTAAAGTATGTTGCAGGAACTCTAGAATTGGGGATTTGGTATTGTCAAACTGAATCTCTACAGCTGGAAGGTTACTGTGACAGTGATTGGGCAGGCTCATTAGTTGATAATAAAAATACAACAGGGTTTTGCTTTACTCTTGGATCCGGAGTGGTTACTTGGAGATCAAAAAAGCAATCTACAGTTGCCTTATCATCATGCGAGGCAGAATATGTAGCTGCAGCATGCGAAGCTATTTGGATGAGAAAACTTTTACTGACCTGGGTATGATGAGGTTGTGATACTCATATAGATGTAATGTTGATGACATTTAAATTATTTAATGTATTTGATGCACTTGCTTTCACTTATATGCCTTAAAAGTTCTGTATTACATGTTGTATAACCTTGCGTTCCTGAATCCAATAGCCATTTCGGTTTCACGCTTAGGGTAGACTTAGAGCTCATACTTAGGGTTGTTTTCTCTCAAATCCAAGGCCACTAGTATGTTCAGACGACCTAAATTAGGCTAGGATGACAACTGAGATGTCAAGTTTCTAATGTCCCTAAATTAATTGTAGAATCCTGTTATTAGTAGTTGGGGTTTTTACCAATAGCACCCTCACGATGATGACCGCCACCAGAACCTGATCTGCTAGTAGAACTACAGTTGGGAGTGAAGGAAGCAAGAGTAAAATTATCAGCTAGGATAGCATCATGTGAGGTCTCACAAGATGCACAGAGAACTTGCGAGAAGGTGTCAGAAAGTGTGGCCTCTTTTGTCACCTCACTCAACAAGTCAAATTTCTCCCCCCCCCCCCCCCCCCAAAAAAAAAAAAAAAAGGGTCAAATTGTTTACTAAGGTATAACAAGTAGTTGTCCAGGCTGATTCTGCATCTCAGTTACATCAGAATTAATAGGTAAAGTAGAATTTAACTCATAAAAAAGGGCAGAGCACAAGCAAAGCTGGGGCAATTTTTGCTGAGAGGCTGTTTCCTTGACCTCAGTCTAAAATTGTGGTCCACCGACCATTGTGCCAAGGCCTGCCCCTCGATCAGGTCGTTGTCATGGATGAACCTCTTGGGGACTCCGGATCTACAGATGACGTTTGAGAAATTTGAGAACTGCAGCTGTTTTTACTTCCGCCTGGGCATTTAATTCCTCATACATCTTGTTAAAGTCAACATGATCGTGGGTCAAAGGATGGCCCTTTCAGTCAACCCTATAAGACTTCTGGGAAACTCATATACGAGAGAAAGCATTTAGCCAGAATATGCTATTGTTTATGTACTACTGCAAGTTCTTCACATCATCATTTAAAATCTCGTCTTGTCAGTTTCAGCCAGGTCACGACCACCGGAAGCTTGCTGGAACCTGGTACAAATTTTGCCAGGTTTTGGAGGTATGTCTCGGTGGGTTTTGTGCATTTTTTGTGTGTCTGGTTCTTCTTATGTAGCCTATTAAGGCATATATACACTAACCGTGTTTAGTTTGACAATAAAAACCACACTAATTGGTCTATTAGATTTGCACATGCTTGGTTCTATGTGGACGAAACTGTATGTTATACATGTACAAATCTATAATGCTTGAGTTATAAATTGATATAAATGCTAGACAATTTCAATTTATAGTAAAGTAAAACACTAAACTTACATTAAAATATGCTAATACATAACTAAAACGTATGCACATACATCATCAGTAGTCAACTATCAAATATAACACAAACTGTGCAAGGGTAAGAGTTTACATGACAGCTTTGATTCATATGAAATACACAACCAAAGAAATTCCTCTAGAGACTAATAGAAGCTGTTGGGTTGGCCTCACTCAATCCCACTGTAAGTTTGTCGGACTTGATGTGCATTGTGTTTTGATTCTGTGTGAGACGTAGGAATCCCACGTTATAGACTCCTAGAAGAACCAAACATAATCTTACTCCACAAACATGTTGATTTGAACTAGAATCAAGGTCACACTAAGGGCCAAAACAGGGCTTATGGGGGTAGCCCAACACCCTATGGCCCTACAGGAGATTGCGCATGAACAAGGGTATTTTGGTGATTTTTGCTTGTTCTAGTTTATTCGAATTAGGTTTTGTTGGATCCAGTAGGTTTATAGGATCCCAACCATACTTATGTTTTGGTGATTAGATTTGTTTTGGTCAAGTTATTGAAGAGTTCCAATTAGGTTAGGAGTCCCAATTAGAGAGGGAATTCCCTTAGCTACTTATCTAGATCTACTCTTGTTCTATAATTTGGATTATCCTAAGATGAGTTATGAGATACTCCTTGTTAGAATGAGAGTCCTAGTTTGAATCAGATTCTAATGTTGAGTCCTAGTGTGAGTTTATTTGTGTAAGGTTATAAATAAAGCTTTTAGCTTGTAAGCAGGGACAGCCTTGATTGATGAAAAATTCGAGAATTGAAGGTGCCAAGTTAGAGTTGTGGGATTCCTTAAGGAGGGAACTTGTGGCTACTGTAGTGTTCAAATTTCTGCAAGTTTACACGTTACTTAACCTCCATTCTCTCCTGCAAGTAAATATAATTAATTCCCATCCCAACCCCTACCTTCCCCCTTCTTCCACATTGCAGCCCTCTTTTCCTTTCCCCTTGCCTGCAGCAAAACCCCCCTCCCATGCCCAAACCCTAGTCCATCTCATCCCAGCCCCATCCTTCCCCCTTCCTAAAAACCCTGTGGCGGCGTCATCCCCCTCCCTTCCCCTATTACCTCATTCTCATCCCATTCCCCAGCTTTTTCCCACATGACAGCCTCCCTATTTTCTGTTTCGTCATATTTTCCTCTCCTCTCTTGCGGCAGCATTGGATTTTTCAGATTTCTAGACCTGGGTTTTCCCTACCTGTTTCCCAAACCTAAAACCCTACATCTTGAAAACCCCTCATCTAGTTCCTGCCTCCTTTTGAAATCAAATTCCCTCTCGTCCCCTTACCTTTGATCCTAATTACAGCCCCATTCCCTTCACTTAAAGCCTTAGAAGATCCTATACTTCATCTTCTTCACCAAACCCTAGAAACCATCCTCCTCCACTTGTTGCTTTTAAACCTTTCATCCAAACCCTAATTCTTTATTGAATCACCCTCCCTAACTCTCTACTTTCAACCTTAACCCTAGCCCCAACCACCCCTTAGAAATTCTAATTTTTATTAAACCCTAATCCTGAAGATCTAATTTTGAATTTAAAATTACAGGCTTACAGCAAGGTTCAGGATTGAAATTCAAGCAACCCTAGCTCTATGCCGTTACCTAACCTAAGCTTACTCCATTCCCAACCCTAGAACCTCCATATTCAACCCTAATCCTACAACTGCAGGGTGTTAAAACCCTTGAATTTTTTCTGGTTCAATTGAATAAGTCCTGAAGATTAACCCTACATTTGGGGTTTGCATCAATTCTTAAACACTAGATCCTGGGTTTACGCACATGTATGTCTCATCATCATCATCCACATATTGAAGGCAACCTATCCTAGGATATGGGGTCACCAAACTGTGATGTACTGGATCTAGTACCCACTGGTCATATATAGGTGGAAAATAGTTAGACATGTGAGGCCATAGAGAGGTCCATGGTGTTTTATTTCATTACCATACAATACCTCTATCATATAGTTCTTTTACATTTTCCATGTAAGAAAGTATATTTTAAAAATAAAAGAATAAAAAATAATACATATATTAATATCAATCATGAGTGAACAACTTGTGAACATGCATTTCCCAATAATAGTTTAGAGTAAAATGCATGTTCACAGACCACTCCTTGAGGCAAAATATATCAATCATGAGTGAACAACTTGTGAACATGCATTTCCCAATAATAGTTTAGAGTAAAATGCATGTTCACAGACCACTCCTTTACCCTTTTGCCTCTCTAACATATATTCTAACAGCTTTCATGTTCTATTTCTTTCAGAATCCCCCCCCCCCCCCCCGGCACTTCTTTTTCGGTGAGTTGTAATGCTGATTAACGATAAATACAGACCCCCATCATGAGAACAGTAAGAAAGCTGAGATTAGTTATTGATTGCATGAAATTGAATTTGGGGCTGTAAGGTCAGAGAACTTCACCGAAGAGGCTGCTGGGTAGTGCTCATCAAGTTGCCAAGCAGGTATGGAAGCTAGGCAGGAATCCGCATAAGGTCAGGGACCTTTCCACCATCCACAACAGCTGCAGAGCAGCAAACCATTGGTTTATCCAGAATCTCTGAGACTTGGGCAGGAAATCACCATGCGCCCAGTGTCACTCTTTTCTTCTCCTTTTCCCAAGGTTTGTGACCTTCTTTCATTGGTTTAAAGATGTTGGAAGCCAAAAAAAAAAATCTATTGGAAGTTGCAGCCTTCATAATTCCAAATCAGCCATAAGAATTGGCTAAGATTTCTCCCAGACTTTGCCGTGTTAGGAACTAGGTTCAAATCATGTTACATCCCTCAACTCCCTTTCTAACCCTTTTGACCTAAGACTCCTAGCTTCACTCAACCACCCCCAATAATCTAATCTAACTCCCAAGAGTCCTTTCTGAACCAACTACCACATTCTATGTGCAGCCTAACCACCTAATCTAGTTCTAAAGCAAGGCTAACTAACCATTTGGACCTTGATTATTCCTAAGTGATGTGACCAGCCCTAGGCAGCCCCCAAAGGAGGTACAAGCGCATCCGAGAGCAAGAGACCACCTAGGGGAGACGGATCTGTCCAGGGGTAAACTGGTCATTTTCCTAGCCCTGGATTGAGCTTTATTTGGTTGGTCAAGTCCTGTTTTATTCTAGGAAATTAATTCTGTTTTATTTTCTATTTTGGAGTCCTAATTTTTGAGTTAATGTTGGTATTGATTGTTAGAGAGTCAGGATAGGATTCCCTAATTTTAGGAACCTTATCTTAATAGTAGTTCTATTTTAGTTAAATTCTGTTTTAGTATGTAATTGGATTCCAATTTTGTAGGGATTCATTAGTTGAATCTAGGATGGTCTGTGGAGGCTATAAATAGCATAGTCATTCATGTAATTCTTTGGTCTTGATTAATGAATTGAAGGCGTTTGAGAACGGACGTGAAGTTTTGGGAATCCTGGGGATACCCTATGACACTGGGTTACAACATTGGTCTCAAAGCTACTGTTTCTAGCACTTCTCGGAGTCCGTAACCATTTTACATGAAGCAGTAAGCTTGGAAGACTTATTAGAGACTACTACCAGTCCCACCATCGTATGTCTAGAGGGATACAGTTGCCATAGAGACCTCCAAAGATGTACGAATCTAGAGAAATATGATGGTGTTAAAGACCTTTAGGTGTTCTATGAATGGTTGCATGGTCTAGAAAAGTACTTTGAGAAATATATTATTCAGAGAATCATAAGATGGGGTTTGTGCGAAGATACTTAGTGGGATATGCTCATGAATGTTGGAGCTACAGAAGGGAGCAATTGAGGTATACAGGTATTGAACCAAACACTTGGGAAGAGATGTCAGAGGTGTTGAGGATTACATATATATATATATATATATATATATATATATATATATATATATATATATACACCACATCATGGGAAGAATAAAGAAGGCTGAGTTTGGTTAATTGATTGTGTGACATTGAGTTTGAAGCTGGAATTTCATGGACCTTCTTCACCTAAAGAGGCTGCTGAACAGTGTTCATTGGGTTACTAGGCAGGATGGGTACCTAAGCCAGAATCGTTATCTAGGTCTGGGATCGGTGGGTCTGTCCTGCTTTTCATCCAGTTAATTGATCTACCTGTGTACAGAATTGGTTCTCTTCAGGTTTATGTGTGTGAAGGTTTGTGGTTTTGTGTGCCCAGTCCGTTGTCATGGATACGTTCTTTGTTGTATTATCTGCCATAAACTTTTCTTGGCTATCTGTTTTTGAGCTGTTTCACTTATTGCTTAGTTGAGCTTTGATAAGTTATGAATCCAATACACATCTCCTGCCTCGCTAATCCCATTCAAGATTTTTAAGTGGTTCTTGCATTCATATAGTTCGAAGTGAAATAAAAGCAAGGACCTTTCCCTTAACTGAATACCCTTTTTTTTAATGGGCCTGTCCTGTGTTTCTAGCAGACAGCGAAATGAAAGTATTTGGTTGGATACATTTCTGTGGGAAAACGAATGTTAAGTTGGTTTTAGTTTTCTCTTTATTACATCAATTATACTGCTTTCCTTGGGAAGAAGGGTCAACAAAGAACCTTATTTTGGGATTTGGAAATGTTCAAAGTTTGAAGATCATTTTGGTTTGGCAAGAGTCATGGCATTCATAAGCAGAGTGACACCTGCCTTCGTCTACCACTGCTTTTGGAGTAAAACATGAAACATAAGGTCAGATTACCCAAGTTTTTCAGATCAAACATGTGGAATGGATGTTCCAGTAAGTTTATCATTTTTATAATGGAGTTTTTAGTCTTCATGTCCTAGGGAGCCACTATGACCCAATGGGGAAAAGAGTGTACCTCAGCTTCATTAAACCAACTCTCTTGTTTCAGAGTTCACATAGGCTCGGCAACTAAGACGTATTTAAATAGGGCCATTTGGAAGAAAGTTGTAGTGACACCTTCTTTGACCTGTTTTCCTATGCAATGAATTATATACACATACACACTCACACAGGCATGCACACACAAGAGTAGCTAGTCTCAGTGTTCCTGCACCTATTTTGACTTTTTTTCATATGAAAGATGTTCACTTGCATGCACATACACACAAGAATAAAAAAGAATAGAAGGGATTCAACAGTTCAAGAGCTCTGTCTGTTGGAAAAATATGAAAACATTTCTGTTTGATTGTTTTGGCAGAAAGTTCATTGTGGAATGCATTGCTATGGTTTTTTCCTGTTTGTATTAAATGTCGATGGGGATTGACGTCACTTTTCAGGGTTGTTTCTCCTTTCAATGAATGAAGAATTGCTTATTAAAATAACAAGAAGCTCCGTGTCTTCTGTAATTAAATGAGAAATGTGCTAGCGTTTTTCCTTTGTGTTGCACGATCAATCAGGAAAATGTTTGTTGATTATTCATGTACTAGCTTTGCGAGTGTGTTTCTTTGACATTTCTCAGATATGGACGGTGCATATATTGGCACTACCTTCCCACACTTGTACCTGTTGACGTACCCTTCTGCAAAGCCTGCAAAACCGGTTCAAAGTTATGTACCTAAGATATTTGGTTTCAAGATCCACAAGAGATCCAGATGACGAGGTTTTTCGGGAATGCCACTGCAGTGAGTGGGACTTCGGGGATTGTACAATAAGAAGCTGGTTTATGGCTGCCTACAAGGAATGGCAGGCTTGTAAAGGAGATTTGTTGACTCCGGTTTCACCTCGTTTTGCCAGTGCTGATTCGTTGGTGCTTAAAGTTGACTCGTAGGTAAGAGCTGTATTTGTGATTTTGTTCGTCACAAAATGTTATCAATCCAGTGGTCTTTGGGACTAAATTTTCTGAAACCAATGTTTCCTTCTTCAAGTTAGTTATTTGTCTGAGCACCGTAGTTATCTTCTAATGTTGCCAAGACTTTCTGAGCTCCATGTTATAACTTGAAGTTTTACATTTTCATTATGGGGTACAGAACACAATCTTCTCACCTACCATCCCACTCCCAGTCTCTGATGGAAGCTTCACCTTCAGCCAATGAATTCCTTCCCACCCTGTACCCAAGGCGGGATTCAATAATCTGAGTGGTCACGTGCCCCCACCGAAATTGGCAGCAATATTCGGTACTACTACAATGTATCTGTTCATATAGATTGTCATTTTCAGCTGCTGATGGTTACGGATGATCCATAGTGTTGGTCAAAGCTTTGCCTTGGTCTAAGCTTTGTGAAGATACATGATCCGAATTGTATTACGATCAGATTTTCGGCATCGTGACCCTTTCATTCATCCATCTTATTGCTTGTGTTGGCAGGTTGATTTTATTATTACGCTTTTCCATATAATTCCTATTATAATTGTTTGGGAAAATTAATTTTTAAGATTCTCGTCCCCAATCTGTAGACGACTGAGATGACGACTGTTGACAATACTATTCAGGACTCGGGAGAATGTTTCTTTTTTAAGGGTGTTTTATAACAAAGGGAAATTTTCAGCAGCACCCCCCGCCAGCAACCCTTCAGTTACCCTTTAGTATTAGTGTGATCTCCTAAGTTATACAGTTTATCAATCAAAATTCTTATTACTAGCACCGTTAGTTTTTATATATCTATGTTCAATAATACCCTCATTTGCAAGGAAAGAAGATGGCAAAGTAGAAACGAAAATGTATTCATGCGAGAATGGAAGGGACTCAAGGGAGGAGGATTGCAAACAATAGAGGTAGACGTAGATGAGTCGAGTTTAGGGATATTTTTTCTTTCTTCACGAGGGTACTTTTGTCTTTTTCAAAAGTTTAATTTGCTCATATGAGCTCTTGAACTTTTATTTCATTAGAATTAGGGTCACCGACATATTCTGTCTTATGGGGGATCTAATTGCTTAATTGGGTAACTTAGTGGGTGGCATTGATTTTTAAGGGATTACTCATATAGACGTTGAAACTATTCGTATAACACATTATTGGGAATAGGGGGTAGGGGCTACTTATTCCCAGCAATAAATTACTGGGCTACCAAAGCCTCCTAGTAAGGCAGGTTCTTCATTGGTGGAATTCAGATCTATGGACTCAATGTATGGATCATGGACTTTAATCCGGATATTCTACAACTTATTCGGTCTGGACCTTTGAGTACTCGAATTTGCAATACAAATCCCAGGTTAGAATTACAGGGGTTGTTATAGTCTCTTTTGGGGGGAGGGTCTATGTTATGCACGGACGCTGCCCCAAGTGTTAGTAGGACCACCAACATTTTCTTTTTCCCTGGCGAGATTCCTCTGAGATGGTTGTGGTGACTTGTTGAGCGGAGGTGGTGGACTGTCACCTTGGTTCGATCCCTTGTCTTCATGTCTTCCGTCATAAGGCAATTGAGATGGATTTCTTTGCTGCTTGGGACCTTCAGGAATCACTTATTGACGAATATTGGCTTTAATAAGATCTTTCATCTCTAGGATCTGCCTTTGTAACTCATTGTAGTGATTCATTGTCACGAATTGGTTCAAGTTGGAGGAGCCAAGATGTGGGTCGTTGCGAGGAGGAGATTGATCTCGAGCTCACGACACACCCTCTTGCCGAGTCTCCTAAGCATCAAGATCATTCATATGGCGTCCTGCTAGTGTTCTAGATCTATGTAACACCATGACTTATTGATTAGGATCCTATAGACGACTCAAAAATTGTTGCTCCAAAAACTTGCTTGACAATACAAGCAATTTGACCAGCAACACATGTGTTCGACTATATTGGTTGAAAAACGTCTCTGACGATCAAGTTAGTAGATACACACAACCTTAGAAGTAGAACAATAATTGCAGAGCTCTTAAAGCCAAGTAAAATACTAGAAGTATTCATACTTGATTATGACAATGTGCTAAGTTTATATAGATTTTAGGTAGCTACCTTGTTCGTGTGATCAATCTCCCAAACACTTATTAATCGTTAGATTTAGGGCATTCTTGAGTTGAGTAGTGATCAAGTTCGACCAGAACTCTATGATCAATCCTCACTCCTTTAGTCCCACCTGGAGTCTTATCTGAGACGTGAGGGAAGGTTAGTTCGTGTTCTAGTTTTGTATATTACTTTTTTTTTTTTATAAGAAGAAAATTTTCATTAAATTAAAAACACTTACACCCATAATTTTTAGTTGCATTACCTGTTCCTATTAGTTCAGAAATCAGATAGTGCTAACTTTTCAAACAAACCTTGGAGCATTTGGGATGGGAATTTGTTAAATATTACATATTTGGTTGTCTTAGCAACCTTAATTAACATATCTATGTGATGTAAAGACCATGTTACAAAATTTGGTTTTGGTAACAGATTTGGCAACTCTTCTATATTGCACCAAATTTCCTGTATCCCAATCCCTTGTGTTGCTGCCTTATCCATCCCATATTGGATTCCAAAAAGAGCTACTTCTAGGTTGTCTGGTATCTGCACGGTTCCAAAATTGATGGGCTCTATATGTCCATTCCTGTGCATCCCAATGCTCCATCCTGCCATCCCTAGGTGCTGGTTAAGTACTCCTGCACATATTAATACAATATTATTAGTTTTTAGGATGATGTTGCACCAATTTAAGTTCTCATAGGTTAGGTTTCCTGCATTTGGGATTGGAGAATTATGAATTGTAATTTCATTTTTCTGTAGTTTAAGATTTGCAATCCAGTGATTCAAGCTTTTTAACACCTTTAGAGGGTTAGGATTTTTTTTGTTGAAAAACTTTAAGATTTCTTTCCTGCCAAATGAAATAACAAGAGATAATAAAGACTGAAAGAAACCATTTGGATTTGGATATATCCAAATGGGTTTCAAGGTTTTGACACCAACTTAGAATTGATGAGTCTCTCCAATTTTCAGTTCGTAAGCCCAGTGGTCTAGCAGCATGTATTCTTTTGGCCCATTCACATGATATAAAAAAATGCCAACTTGTTTCGCTTGCTTCTTCGCAGAGAATGCATTCAGATGAACAATTAGACCACTGGGCTGGTTTTGATTTAATTGGTAGACCGTCGTGCAGTAATCGCCAGAAAAACACCTTGAACTTTGGGTGTATAGGTAATTCCCAATAGAATTTCCACCACCCAGAAGAGGGGTTCCCTAACGAAGAGAAACGCCTCTTGATTATCTCAGAAAAAGCTTTTTTAACTGTGAAATCTCCATTTGGAGAAAGCAGGGAGGACCATGAGTCGTCATGGTCCGACAAGTTAATTGGTGTTGAAATGATGGAAATAAAATTAGGATGAGTTAGGAATATCTCCCTGTTGATGCTTTGGATATTGTTGAGGACCTCAGCAACCGTTGCTTGACGTGGCCCTATTGAGAGATCATTTGTTGGTGTCGGATCTGGCATTTGTGTTGGTAACCAGGGATCAAACCAGAAAGAAGTTTGTGTTCCAGCTCCGATTTTTTGTGTCACCATTGTTCTTAATTGCGGAATTATAGTCATGAGACTATTCCAAATCCATGATCCTTTCTTTGCACCAACTTTGGGGTCAAAAAAAGATTGATTTCTGAAATATTTAGCTTTTAGGATACGGACCCATAAAGCATCGGGTTGGGTTAGTATCCTCCATCCTTGTTTCAGAAGCAACGCACAGTTGTAATCTTCCATCCTCTTAAAACCCATACCTCCCATCGCTTTTGGCTTGCAGAGTCTACCCCAAGCAATTAAGTTCAACTGCTTTTTCTTGTTTGGCTGGCCATTCCAAAACCTTTGACAAATCGCATCTATTTTGGTGCATATAATCTTTGGGAATTTCAAACATTGCATTTGGTATAGCGCCATAGATTGCAGTGAAGCTTGCATCAAAACTCCTCTTCCTGCGAAAGAGAGATTTGTTGCCTTCCAACACGCCATCTTCTTGGTCATTCGCTCGAGCACAGATTGCAGAAATTTTTGTTTTTCCTTTCCCAGCCAATAATTTTGTTCCCAAATATGTTGTCTCTCCTCTTAATTCTGGTACCCGTAAGATAGAAAGTATCACATTTCTGTCCTCTCTGAGCACATTCCGGCTGAAATGAACTCCACTTTTCTCAAAGTTGATCTCTTGTCCTGTTAAATCTGAGAAAAGTTCTAGGACAGCCTTCAAAGCCATCACTTCTTCAGTGTCTGCTTTGCAGAACAAAAACGTGTCATTTGCAAAAAATAAGTGAGTGATATCTGGTGCCCCTCTCCCTATTTTGACACCACTGATTAGATTGAGTGATTTATAATCATCAAGGAGTCGAGACAAGACTTCCATGATTAAAAGAAAGAGATATGGACTCAGGGGGCACCCCTGTCTAAGACCTCTTGATCCCAAAAACCATGAGTAAGGGGATCCACTCATTTTAATCGAGAAGGTGGGGGATGAGATTAAGATGTCAGTTAATCTACACCATTTTTCATCAAACCCAAGGAAATGAAACAGCTTGACTAATATACCCCGATCAGCCTTATCATAGGCTTTTGACATGTCTAGTTTTAAAGCAATAAAACCTTTTTTGCATCGGGTTTTTTTTTATGAAATGAAAGATCTCATGTGCCACTATGATATTATCCGTAATTTGCCTTTGTGCCACAAACGCACCTTGGTTTGGTGAAATGATTTATGGGAGAAAGGATTTTAATCTTTTTGCAAAGATTTTTGCAATAATTTTGTAGGACACATTGCAAAAACTGATGGGATGGAAATCCGATACTAGTTTTGCATTTTCTTTTTTTGGGATGAAGCAGAGTAGAGTGTGGTTAACTCCATCTGGGAGAATCTCATTCAAGAAGAAAGACTTAACGGACTTGAAGACGTCCTTGCAAATGACATTCCAGAATTTCTGATAGAAGAAAGCGTTAAAGCCGTCCATTCCTGGTGCTTTATGAGGACCCAATGAGAAAACAACACTCTTAATCTCTTGATTGTCCGGTGTGATAGACAAATTTCCGCCATCAATATTGATGGGAGGAAAGAGACATTCAACAAAACTAGGGTCCAAAGTTTGATTAGGTTGGAACAGATAAAATCTGCAAAAACCCCAGCTATCTCACTAGGTTTCGTAAAATTTTTCCCATTTGCCCCAACCTCTGAGATTTTTCTCTTGTGGAGGTTAACTTTACTCGACAGGTGATAAAATTTGGTATTCCTATCCCCATCAGAGATGTACATGCCCCGGGACTTTTGAAACCAAAACATCTCCTCCGCCTCCATGGCCCAATCAAGCAGTTGTTTTTTTTCCCTAATTCCCTCCCAGTCAGGATTAGGCCATTGTTCAAGAAGCTCGATTTCCATTGAAATACGAACAAAAATATTGTCCACACGGCCAAACACCGAGTTGTTCCAATGTTGTAGGAATCGAGTCAAATTGGCCAATTTGACATGAAAGGGAGAGGGTGAATTTTTAAACCAGGCTGATTGAAGATCCATCGAAAATCTAGGATGGGATATCCAAGCATCTTGAAAATGGAACAATTTCCTTTTGAAATCCCCATCAGAAAGAGGGAGCAAGATTAAGGGGTTGTTGTCAGAGCCAACAACTGGAAGTCTTGTATATTACTTAATGCGCACATCTACTTAGTTTTTCCATAGTTCGACTAGGTTCTGCTCGACCTCGTTAATCCTTGGCCTGACCCTGGTTAGTTTTTGCAAGGTGGCCATATCAATTACCAATTGAGCCAACCTTTGTTGGTAAATAAGACATGTCTTCATGAGATCATAATTTAAATCAACGACATGATTTGGAGATGAAATTTTTTTTTGTTAAGACGATTTTATTTGGGAATGGAGGTATTATATAATATATGTCATGTGCAAGAGTTAAGAGTCAATAAGCTCTACATTAAGAGGTACTCTTAGTCTCTTATTGATCGTATCACTAGAGCAACTCTTCTTTAATACGGAGAAAAACTTTTGAGTGTTTGCCTCCCAAAATGACTTGCGGAGTGCCAATCTAATGACCCTAGTACGGTCGACTTCCTACTTACTCCTAGTTGGGTGGGATTTGTTGGGAAGGACTCTGGAAACTAACAAATTTCGCCGCACGCTTAGAAAGGTCTTAGGCCTTCTTTCCTGAATCCTGAAGTGTTCGCTGGCTCGGCTTGTTTATTATTGATCTGTCTCGCTATCCTTCTCGTCTCGGCCTCCGGCATATAGGAATTGAGAGAACCAGAACCAAGATTGGTAGAAGAAAATAGGGCAAAAAAGAGAGGATGATCCAGAGGAATGGAAGTTCGGGGGATTGATCGGTTTTGAACTCTGGCGTGTCCCGGTTGGTTGGTGGTGGTGCATCGAATCGTAAGGGAAAGGGAAAGGGAAAGGGAAAGGGAAACCAAAGCCGACATCCAAAAGAGAGAAGAGGAGGAAGAATATGGGGGGGACGAGTATCGATCCTAACCATGATGGAGGATCCGAGGAGCAGCAGAAACGGTCGGAAATATATACGTACGAGGCGCCGTGGCACATCTACGCCATGAACTGGAGCGTGCGGAGGGACAAGAAGTATCGGCTGGCCATCGCGAGCCTTCTGGAACAGTATCCAAACCGGGTGGAGATCGTGCAACTGGACGACTCCAACGGCGAGATCAGGTCGGACTCCAACCTCTCTTTCGAGCACCCCTACCCTCCCACTAAAACCATCTTCATCCCTGACAAGGAGTGCCAGAAACCCGACCTCCTGGCCACCTCCGGGGATTTCCTCCGCATCTGGTGCATCTCCGAGGGCAACGTGGAGCTCAAGAGCCTGCTCAATGGGAACAAGAACAGCGAGTTCTGTGGGCCCCTCACCTCCTTCGACTGGAACGAGGCGGAGCCCAAGCGCATCGGCACTTCCAGTATCGACACCACCTGCACCATCTGGGACATTGAGCGCGAGGCCGTCGATACCCAACTCATCGCCCACGACAAGGAGGTCTACGACATCGCCTGGGGCGGCGTTGGCGTGTTCGCCTCCGTCTCTGCCGACGGCTCCGTTAGGGTTTTCGACCTGCGTGACAAGGAGCACTCCACCATCATCTACGAGAGCTCCGAGCCAGACACCCCTCTTGTTCGCCTTGGCTGGAACAAGCAGGACCCTAGGTACATGGCCACCATCATCATGGACAGCGCCAAGGTCGTCGTTCTCGACATCCGCTTTCCCACTCTCCCCGTCGTCGAGCTGCAGAGGCACCAGGCCAGCGTCAACGCTATCGCCTGGGCTCCCCACAGCTCCTGTCACATCTGTACCGCCGGCGACGACTCCCAGGCCTTGATTTGGGATCTCTCTTCCATGGGCCAGCCCGTGGAGGGCGGCCTTGATCCCATCCTCGCCTACACTGCTGGGGCTGAGATCGAACAGCTGCAGTGGTCCTCGTCCCAGCCCGATTGGGTTGCCATTGCCTTCTCTACCAAGCTCCAGATTCTCAGGGTTTGATTAAGAGAGATTTGAATCATTCGCTGCTATTCGCATCGCAGGGGTCTCTCTTACGCTTGGAGCTGTAAGTGGATTTAAAAAAAAAAAGAAGGAATTCTTTTTCTTGCTCAATGAATATTTGATCAAAGATGGATGGATTGGATTATGACCTGAATTTCAGAATTTCGGACATAGATGAATGCTGAGGTGTTGTTTTCCCTTGTTTCTTTGTTGCATATGATTCATCATAAACTATTCTCAGCACTTATGCTTGGCTAATTGTAGCATCGTAGGCTAGGGTTATTGATATGTCTAGATTAATTATTAATACCAATATCAATATATGAATTGTCAATAATGATCTATCCTGTCTATGAATTTGCCTATCTTGCTCCTGTCTCCAAACTTGTGGTATACTGAATTCACAGTAGGCAAGTGACCGACTGATATTGGTTGGTGTAGCCAAACATTACAACTCTGAGCTGCCTTGGTTGGTTATCTTTTATTTGATTCTTTCTTTTTCTGATCCAAAAATAATGCAAGTTTCCCTATCATATTTATGTTCTTGACTGAAATTTGGGTAAGTATTTTGTTCCTATCCAGAATTCTTTCCAAGCATTTGGATAGATATGAGTATGATTGAATTTATGTCTTGTCTTATTCGTGATGTGTACTTTTCCTTTTGAAACTGGCATTTAATATTTTTGCGTTGGTTTTTTTGTTTTTTGGGAGGTGGAGGGGAGGGGTGGGATTGATGCATTGCCTCTTTCCACTTATTCTTTTAATGTATCATTCCATTGCTTCTTTTATCAAGTGTTGACGTTGCTAGTATTGATCTCATGGGTTGGTGTAGAAGGTTAAATTTTTGGACTTGGGCACAGGATCTGCCTCCATTGGTTGGAAACCAGGAGGGTAATATAGGCCAAAACCCTATCGAATTGAGAAGCAGTGAAGATCTCCATTGATCTTTGAGAAGGGAAACTGCTACATTTGTTCATGAAAATTTTCAAATCAGGCATGCTCAGAAGGGAAAATTTCTTAGATGTATGAGATAAAAAATAATGTGTGTATTTAAGAGATGTTTTAGATTCTTTGGTTTAGATTTGAAAAGATTTACTTAATTTTGACTTTAAATTTGAGATAAACCACTAAAAATACCTTTCTGCCATTTTTTTTACCCTTTCCATAATTTAACTCTGAAGATTAGATTTATTAACTTGCTCATTAAGATCTTCTCAACGATCAAGTTCCGTCTTCATTCTTCTGTTGATTCAATACTCTATATGACTTGACATTGTGATTACCACTGTTTAAAGTTGTGAGTGGTGTGTTATATCAGGTTATTATTGGTTGAAGGGGAAGGGGTTTGTTATAGGAGCAGATAAAAATCCTGGGCATTTTGAGTTCCATAAACAAAGAACTTATCTGGTTCTTTTCCTTAGTTACAGTTCTTGGTTGGTGCCTTCCCAAATTATTCAGTTGCAATGCCACTGTTTCTCAACTGCTCTCTCTTTTAAGTGTCCATTGTGTCATATGATGGTATAAGTAACAAGAAATAATGGAAACTAGTTATATGTAAGAGGTAGGCCAGCATTTCCATCATCTATCTTCTTCCTTTATCTCAAGTAACTGGTGTGATTGGTTTGGTGTATCATAAAGAAGATCAATAATGAGTTGGGCTCAGTTGGGAATGAGGAGATGAAGAGAACATTAAAATTAGAGCTGTTGTTGGGTGATATTTGTATCAAGTGGAATTCAAAAGCTGAAAGCTTGATACGGACTGTAATACCCGTGTTCCGAATGTTCCGTTTGATGAGGTGATAAGCTGTTTGTACCTGATGGACCGTGAGTCCATGACTCTAAACTGGCAAAGGAGAGCCAAGATACTGGGAATAAGGAAGTTTAAGCATAATGTATGAATTTTAGATACATGACTGGGCCAAATGCAAAGTGATAGACCTCTCATAACTAGGGTGTACAAGCGTAAAAATAAAGAGAAGAGAACAATGTCACTCCCGGTGGTTGAAGGGGACAAAAGCAAGGGAGGGACAGCTGTCAACATTCTATTGGATAACAATCATTACTCTGCTCACAGCAGTGCTGCAGAAGAGACAGGCCACATGGCAGGGGATGAGTGGGAAGGCATGTAATAGTTTGTTAGAACTATTAGGGTATGTAAGGAGGATTGGAGAAGGGGAGAGGGGAGGAGAAAGGAGGAACAAGCGAGGCTTGTGGGAGAGGGAAGACCTCTCGGAGGGGCTCTGTGTGTTGGAGCTGTTCTGGTTATCTGATAAGTTCGTTTACTTTGTTGTTTTTCTCAGATTAAATAGCAGATAGTAGAATCAACTTGTGTTCTTAGTGTTATCAATTCAGATATTACTAAATGAATGCAGCTACTGTTTCATGGTTGTTCTAGTTATTTGTACTGTTACTGTTATCTTAGAATTACATTCAGCAGCTAGTAGATTGTTCTTCTTCAGTTCTTGATAAGGATTAATGAAGTTTACATCAAGGGCCTATCACAAAGCTTCTGGCAGGCCTTGTTTATGGTATGCAATAGGTTGGGGTGGGCCCACAATTCCATAAAATGGCCTACTTATGAATGTATTAATTATGTATCTATGATATAGAATACAGTATATATGTTATTTAAAGAAAGGAAAGTAGGGGTGGTGGGAGAGAGGTGACTCACCTAGTCACCTTACCTCCTCACCCCACTGCCTCTCTTTCCTCCCTCCATGTTGAGGGGGAGGCATCAAATGCCAAAATTATACTAATAAAGTAAAGGATGAACAGGAAGAAAAAAAACAAGAGAGAGGAGAGAGAAAATAAGAAATGGAAAGAGGGAAGAAGAGGAAGGAGAGAAAACAGGGCTATGGGTCTTGCATTCTTTCTCTAAGGTATCGATCGAACCGTGAACAACCCCCAAGAAAAGGAATATGCTTAAGAATAATACGTAAGTGAATTCTTACACTTAATGTATGTTGGGGATAGCAATGAACCTTATATGATTTATGACTTTACGCTATGATGATTACTTCAACGTAGAACACATATATGTATGTATGAAAGTAAAATGACCTACCGGTGTTTATGAATGGAAAATGATATGATTACATTAAGAAATAGAAAGGAGAAGATTTAATTGTGCTCATTAGGTAGGAATGACACGATGGTATTATGATGTGGAAATGATATAATGTAGTTATGCGTATGAGACATAAATGACATGATATTCTAGCATGGAAATGATATTACTTACATAGTTATGCCCACAGAATAAAAATGTACCAGCTATGTGTATGAAATGACAATGTAATAACTATCATAGTTTATATTTATGGAATGAAAGGGGTATATTTATCTATTTGGAAAAAAAATGACATAGTTATGTTGATGTAATGGTAATGGCATGATTAGATTATGAAATGAAATGATATGGTTATGACAGGATTATGTTATAGAATGGAAAGGACACACAACATGTTTATGTCTATGGAATGGAAATGACATAGAGATGTTATACTTATGGTATAAAATGTCATTGATATGATTATAAAATGGTGTGACATGGTTTAACAAAGGTATGCTAATGGAATGGAACTGACGATGTTATATTTACGGCTTAGAAATGATATGAAAGATTGACAGGTGGCTTATAAGATAATATAGAGGAACTTTAACGAACGACTTAATGTAATATAGGACTAAGGAGTGAATGTGGAAAGCCAAACCGATGAGGGTAATGAAATCACGACCCACTGTTTGTATAACGGTGACACGTCCCAATACATCAAGAGGGCATACTCTTGCGATGGCATACATTCCGGCTTGAGTTGAGATAAGAGAACTTTTGCTGAGATAAGAGGGAAATTATGCAAAGAAGAAGATCAATGGAAAGGTTGAGGAATTTGAAGGTCTCACCCCTTCTTAGTACAATGGTGATTCGTTCCGGTACCAAGAGGGAATGTTTATGGGATGAGATCTGTTTTTGCATAAATCAAGACAAAAGGAGGATTCATGTAGAAAGGAAGATCGATGGAGGACAGATGAATATGAAAGTCTCAACTCTTCTCAGTATGATGGTGATACGTTCCAGTACATGAAGGGAATGTTTATGTGACGAGATCGTTTCTCATAAACTAAGACTAAGGAATTCACGCATGGAAGAAGGCTAATGAAAGCCAATAGTTATCATATTTATATAAACGGAGGGAAATACGAAAGAATGTAGATTTCCATTGTACGCTCCCTATTAAAGTGTTATGCTAAATGAAAGGTCCATACTAGAGGGCCAATGAATAGGACAAAGGAAAAAGGATAAGATGCTTACAGGATGTTGTGTTGGAAGTACCAATCGTTGTGTTGTGTACATGTATTCTTTTCATGACTGAACTCCTATTGTAACTTAATGTTCTATGACATGGTTTGTGCTACTTTGTTTATGTTTTAGGGATAGTTTCACTTACTGAGTTAAATGTGCATTGAAGTTCATTAATTATTCCAAACACAGGCATTAAAGAGAAGGGTAGGAGGGGTTGCTCGCACAGGTAAGAATGAATGACCTTTGGTGTATTGTGAAATAACATTTAGATGCCAACAGCATCACCTAGCTTGTGCTTTTGGGGTTCTTATGTTTGTGTTGCCGAGTACTTGGTCCTTGACCATAGATATGTATGCTTTGTTATTGAGGGACCTTTTGATTTGATGAATAAAGAAAAGAAGGAAAAATAAAGTTTTATTTACAAACCTCATTAGTGAAAGCTTCTGCATGTTGCAATAGAAAATGTTTGATTAGAAAACGGTGACCTGCCTGCATATGTCCAGTTAGACTACAGTGTCATGGGTCCCATTGGGTCTAGGAAATTGGGGCATGACAAAACCACTTTCTAGTATGCCAAGAAATGGAAAACCCTCTCTGATCTTATCCTTGGGTAGGTCAAGAACATGGAAAACCTAACTCAGCCCATGTAGGTGATCATACAGTTGATTCGTGTACGGCATTTGTGTGCCATTAGAGCTGCTCCAGCTCAAGGCAACAGCCAAGGAGACACTTCTGAGCCTCTTTGATGCACCTGCTTGCTTGTAGACCAGACCCTACGACCACAAAACAGTGTCCCTTTTAACACATTAATTCCAGAAATCTACTAAGCCAAATGGCTAGAGAGAGGTGGGCAAACTCACTGCTGGAGTTGGTATTTATTTTTGTGATAGGTAAGGCCAATGGGAGAGGAGATTAATGATCGAGATAGTAGGCCTAATATTTAGGTATATCATAAAAAAAAGTTATGTAAACAAGTATTTTAGATCATTTAATCTATTTTAAAGTTGTTTAAATGGGTAATTTAGTTAATTTAACTCTAATTTCTTGCTAGATGGGAAGAATAGATATTAATTTGGGGATTAGGTGAAATCTTTTTGAAGTCTAAATCAGTGAATGTAACAAGAAATTTTCCCTAATCAGAAATGGGCTTTAGTTGACTTGGCCGATTCTGCCCTGATTTTTTTCTTTAAGCCTTTTTGGGGTTTTTTTGGTTTATTTTAGATTGAATTCTCATGAAGAACTGTATGATGTTATTGTATTGTGGAGAAGAGGACCTTGTCCACGAAGAGCAGATGTAGAACTTTAAATAAGTCCTTGTGGTGTGAATTCCAAATGAGGGAGCAAGGCTGCTGGACCAAAATGGTTGCTGATGTGGCCTTGTCGAGAAGTGTTAGAAATTAGCTTTACGTATATGGTGGAAATGCTGATACTAAATGGTATATTTATGAACCATTTCTTTTGTGAAGGTATGTCAGGTGCTTTTGGCTTCTTTTCCCTTGGTTCTTTGAAACTTTTCTCGGTTTCTTAATTAACATTCTGCTTCAAGGTTTGTGATTTGTGTTCTAGATGTGCTTGGGCTATTCCATAACCTGTGGTTGTTAACCAAGTGAAAGGCTTATTCAAGTGGACAATAATGTATCCTTTTCCTATTCCATTGGTTAGTCTTATCATTGTTTTTTACTTTTCACCCTTTGAAGTTGTTGGCCGAGTAGTTTTGCTTTGACTTGTAAAATTCTGTTAGAATATGGTTGTCCTAGGGTGGATTTTGTGATTCAGAATATACATGTTTGCCTGGCATATAAAAATGCTTTGGGAGTTGTGATGGCTTTTGGTTACTCTTGTCCTCCTTCCCCCCCCCCCCCCCCCCCCCCCCCCCCAAAAAAAAAAAAAAAAAACCAACCCACCCCACCCAATAAAAAAAAATTCCCATCTCTTGAATGAATTGTTTTGCTGCTTTGGTTTTCTGCTCAATGTCTTGGAATGGTTTGCACTACAAGATTATAGTGTAAGTGAATTGCTTCTGTTATATGTTTTATCATGGGTTGTACCTTTGGTGGTCTGCTTGGTTTATCGTTTCTACTTCTACATGCATCTGTGACATGTCTGCTTCTGTTTTGTAATGGTCTTTGGCTCAATCAGGTTCGGATATATATTTTTTTTAAGTCTACTTGTTGAATTTGGAGCATCAATTGCCCATTTAGTTGCTTGGAACTTCGTTTGCCTTTCCAAGCCTGGTATGACAGTTGGAATTGGATTTAGCAATTCAGATGTTTCTGTGGTAAAATGAAAGCACTGAATCTTTATTTAGGACGATTATAGGTTTGGTTTTTGCCTCATTTTTGTTTGGTTAATAATGGGTTTGGTTTATGCTGTAGTTTTTGGTTATTTGTATGCAATCTGATGATTACTTACCGTTGATCCTAAAAAAAAAAGAGAAAAAAATGCAATTTGATGTGGTCAGGTGGTGTTCCCGGTGTCTGTTTCTACATCAGCAATATAAAATCACGTTTGGCCCCTCTCAAAAATAAAAGGGGGCATCTTATGTGGCTGATAATGAACGCTTTCAATCTTTCATTATGATTTGCATGTCTGTGATGGCCCTTTGGGGTGTTCTTTTGTCCATTATTTTTTTTTCAAAAAATAACGAATAGGACCTTTGGGGTATATGTATTTTGCCAGTTATCGCGGCGGTCGTTGAATGTGTTAAAAAAATAATGAATATGGACATTTAATTTTAGAACCAACTTAATTTTTTTCAAAAAATAACCAATAGCTTTTAGGGGTACATGTATTTGGCCAGTTATCGTGGGGGTCATTGAATGTTTTGAAAAATAATAAATATAGACATTAAATTTTAGAACCAACTTTGAAATAATAAATTGATAATGAAGATCAGAAAATAAAGTTAAAATATTGAAATTGAAATTAAAACACAGGGAAATGAGTTAAAAGTAATTAGAAAAAGAGAATCATAAATTCATGATTTTGCTTTCTTTGTGAAATTTTTTTCAAATCAGATCCTAGTTTTCCTTGAAATAGCCATGTGTTAAAATAACAAAACAATCTTCGGAAAGAATCGTATAACAAAATTTATGACCTCACATCATTTTTGAAAATATTGTTTTTAAAGTTATCTTATGAATTTTTTACATGGCACCCACTATTATTGGGTAATGTCTATCTATTATTATGGCATAAATTAATAGCATCCATTTTTAAAAGTATAGTTCATCCAGAGTTAAGATTTTCTATTAAGTGGGAGTGTAAAATGGCATAAATGTTCTTTGTGCAGTAAAATGACTTAAATGTTTTTATTTAATAATCCAAACCTTACGTGGATAGTCCCTATCCCTTGCGGAAAACTACCCACCTCAATTGGAAATCACCACACCACCTCCCTACTAGCAACATTGCCTACCTCCATTTCTCTCTGGAGTTGCTGTGATTAGAAGTTTTGACGAATATGTAGTGCTTGTGGAGATTATTCTTTGTTTTGGTCATCGTTTTTGACCTAGAAATTGAGTAATGAACTGTGTTTGTAGCTAAAACCTGGGGGTTTTCGAGGTGTTTTTCTAAAGGTTTAGGTATCGAAGATTTGGAGAGAGATCAAGGGATCAAAGATATACTAGTGAAGAGAGCTTTAATGGGACCTCACCGGAGAACTAGTTTTTCTAGAGGTTCAAGACCTCTAATTTTCGGTCAACAATTTGGGGAGGAATATTGCCCATGAGATGGTTGTTGGACACAATGAGCTCTCTGAGCTTTGGCAGCAAGACGATAGCTGAAGATAGAGATTTTTTGAGGTCTCGGGATTCCAGGACGATTCGAGTAACTCGAAGAACCGGTGGCGAATCCATGGAGGTTACTATCTGGCAATAGATACCTATGGTATCATAACAAGGATTTCCTAAGTTAGAAATACCAAGTTGAGTTGGGAAACCCAACCTAGTTCGAAGCTTAGTGAATGCATGGAAATCTAGAGTGGTGAGAGCAAAATTAACATTGATTTTTTTTTTTTTTTTATAGTAAAAGAAGTTTTTATGAAAAACTTAAGCAACACAGTTACTACATACACGCATACTATAGTTTGTATGAGCTAAATTAGCTATGCATGCAAATGTTTTTTGGAGGGTAGGGGACTTAAACATGGTAATATGGGTCTTAATACAATCTTTTAGAACAAGCAACAAAGGTATAAGATTTAGGGGCCATTTTAAAGTCTTCATCTCAGGGTAAAAGTTGGCTAAGTTTTCTTCATTGCACCAAATCTCCTTTAGTTCGACTTTGTGTTGATCCGCAACCTTGAGTCCTTCTAGTATCCCCTGTATTGTGGCATGTACCTTTGTCCCTTTGTTGATAATTCCTTTATTTAGATGTTGTATTTTCCCATTCCATATGATCCCTACACTCCACGCCGCCGTGTCTAGTTCTGGATTGCATACGCCTGCACATAGTAACATGGGTAAATGACAAGTATTATTGTAATTGCAGATGCAGATAGTTGTGCTTTCATGAGTCCTTTCTACAATCTGTTGTGTATGGGTTGGATCCGCCCTTTGAAATTGTTCGAGATGGAGCTCCTTGATCCATTTAGAAGTTGCTTGAAGTATATTTTCACAATTTGGCCCTTTCTTCGAGAAAGTAGCGTTGTTCCTTTCCTTCCATAGAAAGTAGCATGTGATGATGAAGACTGACATTGTCCAATTTGTTGTTGCTTTATCCATTCCCCATACTCGAGTCATAGTTTCACATAGGTCGAGAATGGATTCTAATTGTGCTGTGATATTTTCTGTTCCGAGTCCCAACAGTCCTGCAGCCCATACTCTTTTGGTCCATTCACAAGAAATGAATAAGTGCCAATAAGTTTCATTGGTCTGGTTGCACAGTCTACACAGTGGTGAAGTGTTCATCCAAGGTGTTAATGTTGTGGCTAGAGGCAACCCTTTATTTAATAATCTCCAGAAGAAGACCTTAAACTTCGGGTGTATTGGTAATTTCCACAGAAGTTTCCACCATGTCTTGCTCCCCATAATATTTGTGGTTGGACTCATATTCTGTAGTGCTTCTCCAGGCAATTTGGTTGTTAGGACCCTGCTAGAAGCCACAAGTGAGATCCAGGTATCTTGTCCTGTGGTTAGTGATAACTCTATTAAATAGAGTTTAGATTGATAACTTTTATATTTGAGATGGCTTGATTTATGAGTATTTTGTCTTTGTTTTAGTGATAGTATTCATTAGGTGTTGTCTTATTTAGTCTTAACATGTTGCATTTTGTTTAGTTCATTATTGTCACCATTACATGAATTTCCCTTCTTTTTATGGATGAATTTGACTGTTTCTCTTTCTCTTGAAAATGTAGGTGAAGATTCATAATAGAAGAACCTGTCCTCTAACTTTGTTGTAGAGTTGTTGCTGCATTGCTACAACAACGGAGCAGAATATTCTCAGATCCAATTCAAATGGAATTGACCAAAAAGGGCTAACTTAAGTGGACAAAATTCTTGTAAATACATGATGGTTTTCAGCCCTTGATCTCAGGAGGAAAGTTCTAATCCTATGGCCAGAATCTAACCTATGATTGAAGACATTTATGGAAGAAAGAGAAGAGAGGCAAAGAGAGAAGAGGAGAGATATTGGGCTAAGGTGGGGAATAGAGACTCGGCTGAGAGGAAGGAGGTAGAGAACCAATGCTGGAGCTCTTGTGAAAGCAAGGAGCTGCTGGAGTTGTTGATTTGCTGGAGAAGAAAGCTGGAGCTCATGTGGAAGTATTGAAGCCTTAGTTTCTTCTTATTTTTATAACTCTATCTTCTTACTTTCTAGTCTCATGTCAACTATACTTGGTTTTATGCATTTGAATTCTGTTATGGGCTAAATCTTAGCTGTGTTGGGATGATAGTAGTACCTAAACCTGAATTTTGATATGTAACTAATCATATGTTCTTTAGTTTTATTGCAATCCACTTTATTGTTAATGAATTCAGCATGTTATATTGACTAATTTCAGTTCTTGACTGATCTTTCTTGAATGAATGTTATGATTTCATTAATTGGAAAATTAATGAAGTCTAGGTGTTTGTTGAATTGTGTGAGTTAGCATCATCTTTAATTAGGTTGTGTTAATTAGTAGGTTGGGTAGGAATACCCAATTACCTCACATTACCATTGATTGGATTGGGTTTAAATTGCATTCTTAATTCAATTCTTCATAGGAATATGCAGATGTTGATTTAGGATGCTAGCTTATGTGTATTGGAAAATATCATATTGCCATTCATTCCAAGTTCTTGATTTATCTTGGGGTTGTAGTATTGCTTTAGTATTTGTGTTATAAAATTTAGGGGAAGGGAAACTTGATTCCTAACACACTTGTCACTCATTAAGTTTATTCCATTGCTTAATCTACATTTTAGTTCCTTAGTTTTCTTTACCTGTCATTTGGTTATTTAGTTAGTTAATCACCAATCAACCTTGTTAATTTCATTTAAATCAATTTTACTTTTACATTGAAAGTTAAGGATATAATTCTCCGTGGGATCGATACTTTACTTATCATTTATTACTTGATTGCGATACGTATAGTTGCGTAATATCTTGAGATACAAGCAACAGTTAGCATTAAGTCAGGAGAGAGAGAGAAAGATGGATAGAGTACTCCCTGTTTCTGAAGGCCTGTGAGTTGATTACGCTCTCTACTAATTAGTTGATTGGCCAGGGACCTAACTGCGGATCCCCTACAAGATGATTTGTGGTGGTTGTAATCCATGGGTCAAACCAGAAAGAAGTGTTTTTCCCATTGTTCACCCGTCTCATCACCAGCTGTTGTAGGGTTGGTAGAATGGCACATATACTGTTCCACATCCACGATCCTTTCTTCTTTTTTGTTTTCGGATCAAATGGAGATGTTTTTGGGAAGTATTTTGCCTTCAAAACCCTGGCCCACAAGGACTCTTCTTCTACTAACATTCTCCACCCTTGTTTGAGCAGTAATGCTTCGTTCATGTTGGCACTTTTTTTGAACCCCATACCTCCTTGGTCTTTTGGTTTACAACATTGATTCCATGAGATAAGAGTCAGATGCTTTTTCTTTGCCGGGTTTCCAAGCCAGAAACGTTGGTAGATAGAGTCAATTTGGGACCACAGAGTTTGTGGGAATTTGAGGCATTGGATGTGGTAGATGGATTGTGGTTGAATGACTGATTTGATTAGGACTTCCCTTCCTACAAAAGAGAGATTAGATGCTTTCCACATGGATAATTTTCTCGTCATTCTATCCAAGATAAATTGGAGATTCTTTACTTTTGATCTCCCATGGAATAAGTTTGTACCAAGGTACATAGCATCTTTTCTCATTTCACTTATTCGATAATCCCCCAAAAGCGCGGCCTTTTTCTCCCTCGGCACATTTCACTTATTTGCAAATTGATCTCTTGTCCTATGAGATCAGAAAAGATTTCCATTGCTGCTTTAATTGCAAGCACATCTTCCTTTTCAGCTCGACAAAAGAGAAACGTATCATCTGCAAAAAATAGATGAGAAATTTCTGGGGCAATTCTGGCCACTTTTATTCCTTGGAACATGTTGAGTTGCCTATATTCAGCAAGAAGTCTTGAGAACACTTCCATGATGATTAGGAACAGGTATGGGCTAAGGGGACACCCTTGACGTAGCCTCCTCATAGCTGAAAACCAGTGGTAGGGAGATCCATTAAGCTTGATTGAGAAAGAAGCAGAGCTAATTAGGGATTGAATCATCCTTGTCCAGTGAGAGTCAAATCCCCAAGAAGACATAAGCTTTGTTAGGATTCCCCACTCCACTTTATCATAGGCCTTGGACATATCTAGTTTAAGAGCCAAAAAACCTTTCTTTGATTTTGTTTTTCCCATGAAGTGAAAGATTTCTTGCGCCACCATGATATTATCCGTGAACAGACGATTGGGAACAAAAGATGCCTGGCATGGGGATATAACATCAGGTAGGATTGGCCTTAACCTTCATGCAAGGAGTTTTGCAAGGATTTTGTAGGATACATTGCATAGGCTGATTGGTTTGTAATCCGAAACAATCGAAGGTTGTTCTATCTTGGGTATGAAGCAGAGGAGGGTGTGATTTGTTCCTGGGGGTAGAACTGGATTAATAAAGAAGTCAATGACAAACTTGATTACATCGGTCTTTATTAAATCCCAGTGCTTGTGGTAGAAAAAAGCATTGAACCCATCCATACCCGGTGCTTTGTGAGGGGCTAAGGAGAACACTATTTGTTTGATTTCCTCAGGGTGTGGGATGGAAGAATTTCCTTGAAGCTGATGATGATCAGAGATAGATGGTGATACGGAAGATTCCTACCCGGCCTGGTCTAACCAGGATGGGGCTCCACATGCTAGTTAATCGGGACAGATGTCGATCATCCATGACCAAAAGCGTAACATACGCCACATATATAGCAATCATCCTTGATATAGAAGGTCAACTCAGTAGCTGATTGAATGGGACCAACGACAAGGAAGCATGATCCTAGGAGAAACAATAGCTATTGTCGGGCTAACTTACCAAATACATAAAAGGTAACACTTACAATATAAAATCATAGACATACCCCTCTGGTAAGCATCCAATACACTCTGAGTATAATCTTGTGTAGCTTTTGTGAGAGACCTCACTCTATTCATTATCTGACTTTGCCATCGGAGGCGGCTGCTCGGCACACAAGCTGGCCCGCATCTAACCTTTCTTGCAGGACTCATCGACCCGGATAAGAGAGGAGGCTCAGTCGGATCCATAAGTATAATTGATCCGCATCAGTTTGGCGCCGTCTGTGGGAACGACGAAATCTTCAAGTCATGCCAAGACGAGGAGGAAATAATGGATGTTCCCGAATAGAAAATGCTGGCGGGAATTAGATTCCCGAAGATCAAACACATCAAGACGATGGAGTCCACTCAACCCGAGTGGAACAGGATCCTCCCAAGGAGAACCTGGTCGTTGAAAATCCAAACGGGCAAGGCACATCCCGAGGCCCTCAAGGGTATGCTACGGCAGCAGATATGGACGAGCTCCGCAAGGGAATGATCGAGATGCAAGGGGTGTTGCGGGGCTTGGTCCATCAAGTTGGAGTTGAGCAAGGACCAAGGCATAACACTCAGACAAGAAGGCTACTGAGAGCCTTCCAAAATGCAAGAAGATCCCGGCCAAGAGGGAGGATCCTGAAAGGAAGACCTGACGAAGGTCAAAGGTCCAGTCTGCTAGTCCCGACCATCGTCAAAGAAGCCGAGGAGAAAGTCATCCTCAATCAACCCGATCGAGGGTCTCAGTTGCCCGAACTCAATCCATAAATGAAAACAGCGCTGAATCAGGCGGGAATGGAGTTAGGCAAAATAGCCTTCAGACGAGGATGACAGAGGTCGAGCGCAAATTGGAGGATCTCGATCGCGACGAGGATTTGGACGTGGTTGATTGAGAACCATTCTTAGATGAGATCATGAATTTACCTCTTCTTCAGAATTTCATTATGCCTACCTTTACTCCATTCGAAGGAAAAACGAACCCGAAGGAGCATATCAGTTATTTCAAGTCAATAATGACTGTTCTAGGTCGGGAAGATGAGCTACTCTGCAGAACGTTCCCAGCCTCGTTGAAGGGCCCGACCATTAAGTGGTTTAGTGGTCTTCAACCCGGATCCATCCATAACTTCAGGGAACTTGCCAGAAAATTCATAGCGTGGTTTAGAAGTGCGATCGGAAGCAAGAAGACGTCTGATAGC
Source organism: Hakea prostrata (assembly GCF_041222555.1). NCBI lineage: Eukaryota > Viridiplantae > Streptophyta > Magnoliopsida > Proteales > Proteaceae > Hakea > Hakea prostrata. Next base: position 1,531,216 of record NC_142607.1, read on the forward strand.
TTATTCGCTATAAGGCAAGGGCGGAATGAATCCATTTGGGATTTCCTGAAACGTTTCGATGAAGTAACCATTGAGATTGAGAATTTTGATGATCAGGTGGCGTACAACGCACTTTGGAATGGCATTACACATCAGGGACTTTTGGAAGTCTTACTAACAGATAAGCCCAAAACATACGGGACATTGTTACGTAAGTGTCAAAAACAAGCCAGTGTTTTTAAGGCAATAATTTGAATCAGGTCAATCCCGGTCATCTTGCACCTTCCATAAGGACTTGCACCTTTTTTAAGGTAATAAATTGAATCGGGTCCATCCCGGTCATCTTGCACCTTCCATAAGGACTTGCACCTTTTTTAAGGTAATAAATTGAATCGGGTCCATCCTTGTCATCTTGCACCTTCCATATGGACTTGCACCTTTTTTAAGGTAATAATTTGAATCGGGTCCATCCTGGTCAACTTACACCTTCCTTAAGGACTTGCACATTTTTTAAGGTAATAATTTGAATCGGGTCTATCTCGGTCATCTTGCACCTTCCATAAGGACTTGCACCTTTTTTAATGTAATAATTTGAATCGGGTCCATCCCGGTCAACTTGCACCTTCCTTAAGGACTTGCACATTTTTTAAGGTAATAATTTGAATCGGGTCCATCCCGGTTAACTTGCACATTCCTTAAGGACTTGCACCTTTTTTAAGGTAATAATTTGAATCGGGTCCATCTCGGTCAACTTGCACCTTCCTTAAGGACTTGCACATTTTTTAAGGTAATAATTTGAATCGGGTCCATCCCGGTCAACTTGCACCTTCCTTAAGGACTTGCACATTTTTTAAGGTAATAATTTGAATCGGTCCATCTCGGTCAACTTGCACCTTCCTTAAGGACTTGCACATTTTTTAAAGATAATAATTTGAATCAGGTCCATCCCGGTCAACTTTCACCTTCCTTAAGGACTTGCACCTTTTTTAAGGTAATAATTTGAATCGGGTTCATCCCGGTCATCTTGCACCTTCCTTAAGGACTTGCACCTTTTTTAATGCAATAATTTGAATCGGGTCAATCCGGTCAACTTACACCTTCCTTAAGGACTTGCACTTTTTTTAAGGTAAAAATTTGAATTGGGTCCATCCCGATCAACTTGCACCTTCATTAAGGACTTGCACCTTTTTTAAGGTAATAATTTGAATTGGGTCCATTCCGGTCAACTTACACCTTCCTTGAGGACTTGCACCTTTTTTAAGGTAATAATTTGAATCGGGTCCATCCCGGTCATCTTGCACATTCCTTAAGGACTTGCACATTTTTTAAGGCAATAATTTGAATCGGGTTAATCCCGATCAACTTGCACCTTCCTTAAGGTCTTGCACTTTTTAATATTCCTTTCTATCCTGCACGATGCAAACAACGTCCGGGATAGGGGGCTTGTGATACGGAAGATTCCTACCCGACCTGGTCTGACCAGGATGGGGCTCCACATGTTAGTTAATCGGGACAGATGCTGATCATCCATGACCAAAAGCGTAACATATGCCACACATATAGCAATCATTCTTGATATTGAAGGTCAACTCAGCAACTGATTGAATGGGAACAACGACAAGGAAGCATGATCCTAGGAGAAACAATAGCCCTTGTTGGGCTAACTTACCAAATACATAAAAGGTAACACTTACAATATAAAAGCATAGACATACCCCTCCGGTAAGCATCCAATACACTCTGAGTATAATCTTGTGTAGCTTTTGCACGAGACCTCACTCTGTTCATTATATGACTTTGCCATCGGAGGCGGCTGCCCGGCACACAAGCCGGCCCACATCTAACCTTTCTTGCAGGACTCATCGTCCCGGATACGAGAGGAGGCTTAGTCGGATCCAGAAGTATAATTGATCTGCATCAGATGGAAAAAGGCTTTCAACAAATTCAGGATCAAGGGGGTTCGAAGAGACAAAGAGATTTTGCATGAAAATGGGGAATAAGGGAAGGCATTGATTAAGCTGTAGCTAGTTTCTCTCTCGATTGGAGATGTTGGGTTCACAAAAGTGAAATTTGATGATTATAGGTGGAAGATCAAGAAAGTTTAACATATCTATTTCAGGCAATTGAAATGAACTATCAATGAAATTGAGATGGGGTAATTAAATGGGTGAGCGTCAGTATGGAGCGTGTGTGGTAGTCTTTGGTGGTGGTGGATGGCTTCCGGAGATGGATAGGAAGAAGATGGGTGTATAAGGGTTGGGTATGAGAAGGTATTAAAAAGGGATGGTTAAGTCATTTTACTGTCCTAAGGGCATATAGATCATTTTATATCTCACTTAGCATAAAATCCTAAATGCGGGTAATTGTAATTTTGAAGTAGGTGTTGCGTAAAAACTCTTATATTTAAAAAAAAATGTCACATTCTTGAGAATTACAATAATCCAAAGATTCCAAACACAATGAAAAGCTTCCTCCACCATTCCGCGACATTCTAATATGTCAAATTTTAGAAGGGATGACTGGGTGGTTTCTCATGGATTCCATTTTTGTTGATCAAAACATAAAAGGATCACGTGCCAGGAAGTTCCAAACCATACTATCTTGGGCATAGTGGCATTAGATGGCTTTCATTGCTTTCAGCCTTTCACGTTACCACAATCGTCTTGCACATTTCGTGATTCGCAAGGTGGGGAGACCGGAAACCAAGAGGTGAATTTGCATAGGATGAGGTCAATGGGATTCCATTTCTCTAAAGTGTCGTCAACTAGAGTTAAGAGGGTGAGACTCTTTCCTGCTCTTCTAGTTCGTTTTCCCTTATCAAAGCCATGAAAAGAGACTTTGGTCATTTAGGGGTTGTATGGTAACCATTCTGGCACACTAATTCTGTGCCATTTGCCCGTTTTGGCACAGAAGTGACCAGAATCATGTATGGTAATCCGGTTCGAATTTTTTGTGCTGGTTCAGCAAATGTGTGCTAAACCAGGCAATGGGCACACTTTTGGATTGTGTCAGAGAAGCTCCAATTTGGAGCTTCTCTGGCACAGAAGTCATTCTTTACCATTTTGCGGGGCACAAATGAAGCCGTGACGCTGTTTAGGGTTATCGATGTAATTTCACGATAACCCTAAACAGCTCCTCAAAGCTCCTCCAACCTCCTCATCACTCTCGTCTCTCTGCACTCTGCTTGTCGTCGTCTCTCAACGGTCATCTCTCAACGGCACTTTGGTAGCCCTAGATAAGCCCTCTCGTCTCTCTCTCTCTCTCTTGTCTCCGTCCATCTCTCGCCTCTCGTCGTGTCTCTCTCTGCTCTCTCTCGTCTCGCCGCACTCGCTTTTTCTATCTCACAAGGGTCATCTCTCAACGGTTGCCCTAGATTAGCCCCTCTCGTCTCTATCTCGTCTCTCTCGTGTCTCGTCCATCTCTCGACTGCTGTCGTCTCTCTCGCTCTCTCTCGTGTCTCCGTCCCTCCATCAACGGCATTTTGGCTTTGTATCGTCTCGCTTAAGAATCGGGTTCTTTGGACTCTCTCAAGTTTGTTTGCTTGCTTTGTATTGGAGGTTGAAGAAGAGCATCAACCGATTTCGCGAGAGGAGCCATCAAACGATTTCGCCGTAAGAGGAGCCCTTGCATCCGTGATCGCCCTCGCCCGTGGTATGTTTTTTGCCGTAATTTATCGAACTCTCCAAGTAATTTATCGAACTCGCAGATAGATTTAGATCGACCAAACTTAGTAGAATACTTACCCCCCGATTCCATCCAAGAATCTCAAGAGAAGCTTCGCTTGTAATTGTTTCCACCTTTTCCTTCCATCTTCTTCTTCCAACAATGCTTTTCTCATATATAGTCTCTTTCGTCTCTCTCTGCTCCCTCTCGGGTCTCGTATTGTCCGGAAGCCGTAAAGAAGAAAAAAAGAAACAGGGTGAGTGAAGGAGTGTAGCACATCATCTCTAGCGGTGCAAAGTGCTTTAGGGTAGCTCGGACAGATACATATTATATGCAGCAAAGCACCTCATGCGAGATGCAACCCATGATGGCAGCCTATAACCCCAAAGCAACGTCACCACCGATCACATTCAACTATTCTCTCAACTCTTCCCGTCTCTCGCTTTCTCATTTTTCCCCCTCCAATACTTCGTAAGTTGCTAGTGGAAGTTCGTATTTTGGTTTTCTCACAACCCTCTCCCCTCTTTACATGTGTTCATAAGCTTTGTTTCGTAGTATCCGGGTAATGATGTTCCTTAGCTTGTTCAAATGTTTTCTTCTTGTTCATTCATTTTCTCGTTGCTCTATGCTTCTATTTTTCATTTCTCCGAACCGGGTTTGAGCTTCTATTTTCGTACATAGAAATATGGATGCGTTTTGAGGGTCCGTAGCTCTTCCTATTGGTTCTTATGTGTGATTATTTATTTGTATTATTAGGATGTTGATGGATGAAGTAGAACCTCTTCTCTCCATGCTTTGTCGATTATATTCCTTATTTGTTTATTTTATTTTTCTCGCTTGATCTCTTTACCGAGAGGATATTCTACTTTTTATGTTTACATAATAGAATGATGGAGGACGAGGTGAAAAATAGGATTGTGGGTTACCTTCCCTCATAATTTTATTCTATGTTTATTTGTTGATACCAAAAGCGGATTGGATCTCTGTCTTTGATGCTTCTTTACTTAATAATTCTGATTTATGTGCATTCTCTCGCATCTCGTGCCTTGTTTTTCTTCTTTCTCTCGGATGCTTGTTTTGGGGTGTGTGTGTAAGTTGGAAGTTGTTTGCAACTTCGCTACCGCTTTGATGAACTTCCAAACTTAGTAGAATACTTACTCCCTGATTCCATCCAAGAATCTCAAGAGAAGCTTCGCTTGTATGTACTGACCTTTTCCTTCCATCTTCTTCTATTTCATAGTCGTTATTTCTTTGTATTTATTTGATTGTTTTTTCGAATACGGTGATCGGGCGTGATTTCCTTCCATCTTCTTCGCTTGTATTTCGCTTGTGTCACTCGAGTCCTTGTCGCCGCAAGCCGGCCGTCTGCAACCCAGTTCTTGGGGAGAGTCCGAAGCAGCAATACAAGTTTCTCCTCTGAGAAGGTGAGTGATTTGGGATTTTTAAGAAAATAAAAAACCTTCTGCGTGGTTTCCAATTTTCCTCTTCTGTAATACAAGTTTCTCCTCTGAGAAGGTGACTTCTTCTTCTTCATCCTCATTTTCTCTAGAACCATCTGCTAATCAAGTGCATCATGATAAACATATTGATTTAGTATTGAAAGCTTGATGGTGTTGCTGCATAGAATAGAATTTCCATTTTAACTACTGACTTCCTTTGTATCTCCACTAGTTGAAGGGTTTTTCCTGGGTGGTCACCTATTTTTAGGTTTGATATAGCCAAGTTGTCATTCCTGCTCATTTCTTAAGCCATAAAAACTAAAATATGCTAAAACAAAATCCAACATGGTAGTTTTTATTCATCTGATATTTTCTTAAAAGATTCATACATTAGTTGGTATTAGCCCTTAGATGTTGAAAACTCGGAAAGTCAGAGACTGTGATCATCATTTGGTGCACTTCTTGGCTGATGGGCTAGCGTTAAACCTTGGCCTTGTCACTTGTGGACGAAGAGTAGAAAACCCCTTTTCCCTTCTCCTTTTTAATTGATGCTTTGCTACGGTTTCTCGGATTCCATTGTAGTAGTAACTCTTTCAAGCAACCCATGAAATAAAAAACATGCCCAAAGATCTATTTATGGCTCTAATGGTCTAGTTTCAAGAATTTGGAAGGTTTCGTAGTGTGTCTCACAATGCAAAAACCCCAATTCAGGTTTGGAAAGAAGAAGAAAAGAAAGAGAAAAAAAAAAGGTTCAAGTAATGAATACCCTTGGTTATTAGAATTTTGTCCGTGTTGGAGTCAGTCTTCCGACTATATAAATTATGGTTCCTTTATATCATCTTTTATATGCGGTTCTTGCCACTTGAATGGCTCTCATGAAGGGGGTGGCTGGGATTAAGGTATCAATGAAGAAAGGAACAAAATATTTTAAACAAGAGGGAAGCCGGAAAGCGATCTGTGACGAAGGCTTTCCGGGTTCCCTACGCTTTTTTTTTTTCTTGTGGGGTTGGGGTTGAGAAGGGATTGGGGTTCGGTTTTTGGTGCAAATGGCGGGACTCGATTCTTGAATCGAAAAAGCCAACTTGTTTCGGCAAATGGCCAACCGTAGGCTTTCCGGGTTCCTCGTGTCATCCTATTCACCCGAATATCAGCAATTTCTTTCGTATTATATTAACCTCCCCGTTAGAATCTATTCCTTTGTATTTTTAAAATTCGGAAAGTTGCAGGAAACTACCAAAAATATTAAGTTCCATACCGATAAAGGATTTTTATTCCCTTCATATGGATCCGAACTGTAGTTTGATTTTGTTGTCTCTATTTATTTGGTTTACATTTGCAGGTGTTTTTGTTGGACTAGAGAGATAATAATCTGTTTCCCTATTTGCGGGCATTATACTTGATTACATATTACACTTGTCTAGAATATTGCCAGTATACATTTCATAGTTACTCTTAAGGGTGATGCTAGTTGCTACATTGTCATCATTATTGTGTTTTTCTTTGTTAATTTTCCTGCTTTTCTTCGCATTACTTGCAACCCTTGGATGATGTAACCACTATGTTGATCGTTGAGTACCTCGGAATGCATTTCTGGTTTAATAAATTCTGCTTATTGATGCCATGGTCATGAAACCGCATCATTATTCATCAACTAGGGGCTTAACAACTTGTCGACAATTGTTTGCTTGGACATGACTTGCTAATGAGTTTGACAAGCCATCTCGGCTGCTAGAAAGGCCCTCTCTATTTGGTGCTAGAAGAATTTTTCCATGTTCTTTGATTAACTTAATTAAGTTGATGTTGCTAGAATTAATTAAAATTTTCCATGTTCTTTTGTGGATCTCTAGCTCAATTGGTAGAGCACTTGGAACATGAACATGTTTCAAGAGATGGTGGTTCAAATCCACCAAGGTTCTTTTGATTCAATGATGAACTAGGATTTAAAAAAAAAGTGATAAATTAGGATCTAACCACACTGATTTTATGTGAGCACTTGTGTATGAATTGAACCAGTATATTTACGTATTTTAAATTATTTTATATTTATCTTTTTAAATATTTTATTAAAAAAATGTGCCCATTTTGGCACAGAAGTAGTATATAACATACAAGATTCTATGCCAAGTTGGGCCAGAGAAACGTGCCCATCTGTGTCCAACCATACAAGATTATGGCAACGATTCTGTGCCAAATTTGCCCACTTCAGCACAGAAGCATAAAAAGTGGATTCTGTGCTGAAGTGAGAATTTTGGCACAGAATGGTTACCATACAACCCCTTACTCGACGGATAGAAGATTTTGGATCTGTTTGACAAGTCATCGAGAAATAGTGTCGGGTGGTTAGGAACCTGACTGTTCAGCAGAGAGGTCACGGGTTCAACTCCTACCAGCGGCATATGTAATATCCCTATCCCTATATATAGAAATCACCTTTGTACCCAAAAAAAAAGTTTGGGGTGTTTCTTACTTTGAGAAAAAAGGAAAAATATTGTTCAAAAATCATTTGATAATAGTATGTTATTTGGGGTATTTTTTGCAACATAAATTGAAATTTAGGAATATTTCTTGTCGATAAATTTTAGGCTCGACGATCAATTATTGTGGTGTCTATTTTTCAAACAAAAGTTGGGGGCGCTGAGTTTAAGTGAAAAATGTTAAATAGTTTTAGGGAGGGATGTTCATAGAATTTAGTATCTTAAACATAAGTATTCTTCTAAAACCCTCTTATACCACGATAGAACTCTTCCATTCATTGCTTCTTCAAACTTAACGATGCTGATCATTCAATTATTCATCTTCTCCATCTCCGGTGGCAAAGTTCCTCTTCATCTTCTCTATATTCGGTGAAACCCTGGACCTTGTCTTTGCGGAATGGGTTATTGTTCTTTGTCTTCTCTTCTCTACCTCTGGTTACTACAACAAAACATTACCAATATTTTTTTTGCTTTCACTATGCAAGTTTTATCAATTGCGTATAGATTTTTTTTGCTTTCATAAACACTTTGAACTGTGTTCAATATTTCACACTACAATAGGATGTCTTAGGATTCATCTCTATTCACACTTCTTTAATTTCGCTTTGCTTATGTTTCTTCTTGCATTTATTCATTCATGATTGTTTTTGCTAAGCAAATAATACCAATGATAGATTGATACAAATGCAAGTAAAAAGGAGAGGAGACCCAAAGAATTTTGATAACGGAGTTCGGTTCCAAAACCTAAATATGTGGAGCTCAATCCACCAACCATTACAAGATTGTATATAGATACCTTATCAGATACTTGGGAACCACGAAGAATCAATCAAGACTAGCCATGGAGAGCATCCAACAATGCACAACCGAGAGAGAATAACTAGAGAAAAGGGAGAAACCCTAGCTTGTGAATCGTGAGCCTAAAACCCCAAATACAACTCATAGAATTATAAAATGAACCAAGGGCTAAACAGGATATACTATGGTCCAACCCAAAGGAGTTGGTGCCCATTGGGTACAAAACAACAAGTAAACCAAGGGCAAAATGACAAATTGGCCCTCTCAATGCTCCCCCTCTATTTGCAATGCTAGACTCCTTTCGTAGTGAACTTTGCTCCACTCCATTGCTTATGTACTTGCAAAACAAAAGAACAAAAAAAAAAGAAGACAGCAGCAGCTAGACTATAATGCTTGTTGGCCTAATCAAAGGGACTAGTGTGAAGAATAGAGCCCTCTAGACTAAAATGCTTTGCTGACATAACCAAAGGGATCAGTGCGAAGCATGGACCCCATGTATTTCATGTCCCCTGGTCACATGTGATTGTATATTATTTTCAAAAATCAAACTACAACAAGTCACACACCTAAAGGCATGCATTGAGATGTATTGTCATGCAAATGGGCTGAAAATTAATTTGGGGAAGTCAAGTATCACTTTTAGCTCTAACACTCTAATGAGGCTTAGAAGGTACCAAGGTTCAAGGTGTAGTATGGGTAGGGTCCCTCTAAATATCTGGGGCTTCTCATAGAATTTGGAGTCTCCAATGTTGCTTTGTTTGGAGACAGTAGGGAGGAATTTTATAAAGGGATGCAAGGGTGGAAGCAAAGGTTGCTTTGTCAAGCTAATCGAGAAATTCTTATCAAGTTGGTGGCAAGCACCATATTTTTGTTTGTAGCATCTCATTTTCCATTGCTTTGCTCACACCATGATTAGGTAAAAAAGACAGTTTCAAATTTATATCGGGGTCAACAATGAGAAGCACATAAGGTGCATTGGATCTCGTGGACTAGGCTTTGTAAAACAAAGAGAAAGGGGGTCTTGCTTTTAGAGACCATTTGTTGCACAACAGAGCATTACAGACAAAGGTGTCATGGAGGTTATGGGAGAAAGACACCTTGTAGGCAAGATTTATGGAAGCAATCTACTTTCAAAACTCTTCACTAATGGAGGAGATAGGCTCAGGTACTAGGCCCTCATGGGCTTGGAGAAGTATAATGCAAGGTAGGGGGTGTTATTTAGGGCCTGTTTGGTTACTTGAGTCTGTAGATGTCAAAAATTTAGAGATTTCAAATCTACAGACTCCAAATCTCTAGAGTCATGGCTCGTAAAATTAACTGTTTGGTTAGTTTGAATTTTTGGAATGAAATTTCTAAATTTATCCCAAAAAAATATTTATTGAATTATGGTTCAAATCTTTAGCACTTTGATAGTATGGGTGAAATCTCTGGATTTCACCTCATACCCATAAATCTACAGATTCACGTTTTTAGTGTAAAAATGTGAATCTCTAGATTTCATGAATCTAGAGATTCACACAACCAAACAGGTAAAAATCTCCCATTTGTGAATCCAGAGATTTGAAATCTTTGGATTCGCGTAACCAAACATGCCCTTAAAGGTTTGTTATTCGTGGTTGGAAATGGAAGTAAAACAGACATATGGAATGGTGGTTTGGTGTCGACATTGGCAAATTTTAGAATTTAAAGTCAACCAAGAATCCAAGGTCAAGTGAGATGGGTATTGGATTTAATAGACAAGGTTTTACATACATGGAAAGTTGACTTCTTACAACAACTCTTCTCTCCACTGGAAGTAAATCAAATTAAGCCCAACTTTCAAGTGAGGATTGCATATTAGTTACAAATTGGAGAGAGCGGAAGAATCAAAGTGTAGACTCTTCCTCAAGAATTAATCCGAAAGACGTGGTAACCAAAACAACTTGGAAAAGGGTGTGGGGATGTCAAACTCTATTGAAAAATAAATCCTTTGTATGCAAGGTTTTAATTGGAGCGGTGGCCAATAGGGAAAGCTTGAGGAGAAGAAAAATGTTGGTAGATCATACTTGTAGAGTATCTGGGGAGGAATCTATAGATCACAATTCTGTTGCAATGTCCTTATGCGTTGCAGCTTGGTATGGATCTAACCTTTCATATGTAGAAATCTACACTTGTGGAGCTGCTCAACAATTGGGATAGGATGAGGTTCAGTTTAGGGGCTGAAGGAACTAAGGTGTTAAATCTATGTTTCTCCTTGTATTGGAACTTGCGGCTAGTAAGGAATAATGAGATGTTCAACAAGCTTACATGTCACCAGTTGAAGTGTTCCAAAATGCCTAGAAGGCCTTTAGTGAATTTCTGTAGAACACAAGAAAAGGGGGAGGAGGAGACGACACTCACCTTCAGGTGAGTAAGAGATGGGAGCCACCACCATAAGGGGGGATTGAAGTTAATTGCAGTGCATCATTTCATGGTGAATATGGGGAAGGAGGGTAGGGGGTCATTGTGAGGAATAGTCTAGGAGAGCCAATATTTCATGTCTTTGAACCTTTCACGGCATTTTCAGTGTTGGTGTGTGAAGCTCTAGCCTTGCGTGTAGTGAGGGTGGCAACAATTGAGGAGGGGTACTCGCGGTGTTTGTTTAAATAAGACAATGCTGAGTCTATGTACTACGGTAGGGCGATATATCACCCAATTCCCATATTTAATAAAGTCTTATTCAGGTTTTCATCGATTTTTTGTTCAATTTCTGCCAAAGTGATGTAGGACCTCTATAGGCTCCGGGGGCGTTGCCCCCACACTCCGTCCGTTCACTGGGGAGTGGGACCTGTGTCTGTCGACAACAAAATGTGAAGCATGAACCATACTCAACATAATTGTATAATGAATTGTAAACTTTACTACATCTATTCACTAGTTGTGCATTGTGTTATCTTTGCATTGTTTACATTAGTTTATATAAATTTTCCAAACTTTTATCAAAAACTTTAGATTAAATGATGTTTCAGGCAAAAAATAATATTTCCAATATGTTTATTGGTCTCAAATTACACTACACATACACGTCAAATTTCTGGTCAAAATTTTGGCTACACAGACCGACATGTGAAACCTTGTTTCTACCAAGTTAAAAAAAAAAAGAGAAAGTCTTTCTACTTTCGAAAAATGAAAGTTCAGGATTTCAATGAGCGGCAGAAAATGAAACGGGGCGAGTTCCCGCCTCTTTCCTCTCGCAAGAGAAGAAGAATCGTCGTGTCGAAGGCGGGATTCTTGTATCTGAAAACCATCGACGCTGTTCCTCTGGTTTCCGCCTCTCCTTGTCAATCTATCTGTCTACGCTCCGACCGGGTCTACACAATCGGCCGGCATAGTCAGTCTTGTGAGATCGTCTTTCAGGATCGTCGAATCAGCAAGCGACATTGCCAGATTTTGTTCGATACATCTGCGCACAAGATTTTCATTCTCGACGGATGCTTCTTCCCTCCTCCTTGCAGCCATGATCTCAATGAGGTTAAAAAAATATTTCAATCCTTGTCACAGGATAAATGGGCTCAGGAGTCTTTCGCCGTTGCCCCTTCTTCCAATGGTGTCTTCGTCAATGGTCTCAGACTTGCCAAAGGCTCAGTCGTGGAGGTTTCGGTTGGTGACGAGGTCTCCCTTGCCTGTGTTAACCAATTCAATCCCAGTTGTTTTGGGATTAAGACTGGGTTTGTCTTGGAAAGAGTTGTTTTCACTGAGGAGGAGGAGAAGAAGCAGCAGGAGGAGGAGGAGGATGATAATATCGGCCGCCGTGCCGGTGGGGATGCAATCGCACTTGCACGCGAAACTCACGTGTGCGGATATAATGCTCTTAACGGATCGAGGAGTCGAGACGTTCTTGGCAGGGCCGTTTCGCTCTTAGAACACTGCAGGCAGATATTACGAAGTGTGGACCCAATCAAATATATCCTGGAATCTTCTCTCTCCCACAAGGAGGATTGCAGTGGAAATAAAGTTCCATGTTCGCAACCAGACGACACATTGGAAATTCCGTTGCCTTCGAAGCCTGACAATCGTACACGTGGAACTATCTCCCATTCACAAGCATTTCTCCTCCGTAACTCCGATGGTGCTGCAGCGGCTGTCTCGGTGAATGCACTGGATGGAAGCACAAGGAACGCAGAGGTGAGTTCAGTTATACTTCACGTGGAGAAAATAAATGCTACTTCAATTGTCCATCTGCCTAACTTTGTTTCTACTCCTTTGCAGGAATTAGGGGATGCTGGAATTTCTGCCAGGAAAATTATTTCCACTTCTAAACTGAATGCTTTATCCTCAAATCCTCACGGCGAAGCACATCATGCTGACGGTGGTTCTCATACAGAGAAACATATGAGCATTAAATCAGCAGGGAAGAGATTCTATTTGAACCGCCTTGAGTCTGTCAACTACAGTACAATGGACCAGCAAACTGTGGTTTCTTTGCCCGAGCTTCTACATCCTATCGAAAGCCTTTCACGCATATTTATTGCAACATTTACCACTGATGTTTCCTGGTACATGAAGTTCTGTACCCTTTGTGATTTTTCTTGGAGCTGTTACATTTCTTGCACATGTCTGTAACATGCATCCATCACTATTATACTGATACCACATTATTTATAGCAGCTTAGTTATGGTGCCATGCCATCATATTGGTACTCGTCTATCTCTATTTATTTAATTCCTAGTCTGATTCAGGCGTGAGTCAAGTTTTTTTTTATATAGAAGCTAAATACGTATGCCATGTATGCTTATGTGCTTACTACACTGTCGACTACCTAATACTTGTAACAGTTCCAATGGTAGTAATATTCTAAATTGCTTCATGGTCGTGAATTCTTGTGATTTTCTAGTTGTCTTGTCGCGCTTTATGTTCAAACTGTTTTATAGAATCTTTCTCTAAGGAAAAGGGAAAATCTAAATTTTAAATGAATCCTCATTCTCTCCATGGTTGAGGTTCCATTTGGGTTCCAGAACCTTTAATTATAAGTTAACACTATTTTGAACAAGCACTTTTATGTCTTTGATACTGAAATGCTGTCTCTCTTGCAAATATAATGTTAAACCATGATATTTGTGACATTTCAGAAAATTGATGCATCTTCTACCAATAGAGACCATTCAGCTATTTGCTTCCAGGGTGAGCTTTGCTTGGAACGCCAATTGAGAGACTGATGGATTAATGGCTGTACCTAAGCAAGTGGCTGAGAGCAAATGGTTGGGAATTGGCACCATCAATGTACTTCTAATATTCAGTTGGGGTTCAGGTTTATTCAAGACATGGCTGGCCACTGGAAAGTGTAAGATGAAAGGGGGTTATTTGTTTAACAAGATATCATGGCAGATAAACATGGTTGAACCCCGTGTATCTTGACCATTATCTCTGCAGGTACTGCATTTTGTCAGAGCCTTATTTAGACGGACCATATGTACATCTGACATATTTTTATAGTAAAATCTTACCGTGTTGGTAGTGCCTCATAAGCTATGGAGTGATCAACTTAAACATGGTCATTTTTATAAGTTGATGCCAACATACCAGTTGAACATTATGGATTATGGGGTTTTATGTAGTGTTTCTATTGTTGATTGGTCTCAGTTGTAATTGTGTCTGACCATTTCTGTCCTTTCCTGTAATTTCCCATATATTAAGTTATAAGTGGATGGACCTTCCTCAGAGTATGTAATTCTTTTCCAAAGCCTACAATTAGCACTAGGTGATGCAGATCCATCACTAACACAGGATAGGAGTAGGTCTAGGGTTGGGTTCTATACATGCTGCTTTTGATCCCATGGGTTTCCTGTGTAATAGGTCCCCTTTAAGGGTCTAAAGCAGGGGTGTTTATGTTGGGTACAATCATCTTGTTTTGATATGTAGATACTTGTATTATAGAGAAAATTTCATTGATGGCATTCTCCTAGAACCCCCTTATAGAGGGAGGAGACTCCTACAAGGAAAGCATACCTTCCTAACCAGTATACCTAATAGGAAAACAATCTTAGTTACTATCCCTAATAAACATGTGCTTCCGTTAAATCGTGTTTCTATTGTTGATTGGTTTCAGTTGTAATTGTGTCAGACCATTTCTGTCCCTTCCTGTAATTTTCCATATATTAAGTTATAAGTGGATGGACCTTCCTCACAGTATGTAATTCTTTTCCAAAGCCTACGATTAGCACTAGGTGATGCAGATCCATCACTAACACAGGATTGCTTAATTTGCTTTATTAGGAGTAGGTCTGGGGTTGGGTTCTATAAATGTTGCTTTTGATCCCATGGGTTTCCTGTGTAATAGGTCCGCTTTAAGGGTCTAAAGCAGGGGTGTTTATGTTGGGTATGATCATCTTGATTTGATATATAGATGCTGGTATTATAGATAAAACTTCATTGATGGCATTCTCCTAGAACCCCCTTATAGGAGGGAGGAGACTCCTACAAGGAAAGTATACCTTCCTAACCAGTATACCTAATAGGAAAACAATCTTAGTTACTATCCGTAATAAACATGTGCTTCCGTATCCTTCTTGATTTAACTCCTCAAGCTCTACAGGGAATGCTCGAGGTCCCCATTGGAGCTGATGTTGTCCTAGCTGCATTCCTGCCATGTAGTTTGTCGTTGGTTCAGTTCTCTCCAAACAAGCAGAAATTCTTTGTCATGTAGCAATGATGCCAGCTGCAGAAATTTTCCTTTTACAGCCTGCACTCCTGATGGCCCATGGGTATTTTGTTGGTTATATGTATTGCCACTTTTGAGTCTGATCTAATAGAACTGAAGCCTTCTTGAAAACAGATTTCAACTCTCTCAACATAGCTTGGTTTCCATTGATAATACTGCCAGCTCCTCCCACTTTCTTTCAAATGCCATAAAAAATCTTCTTGTTATTGATTTGACTATTTCTCCAAAAGTTGCTTCCCAACTAGCTAGGGCTCAATCACAATCTAATGCCTTCATATATGAAGGAGGCCTGATCCGGGAATATGCTTGAGACACCGTGACTTTCCATTCTACTTGAATGTTCCACTTGTCAGCAATTTAACTAGCCTGAGTATTTCTTTCACAAGGAATATGGATAGCCCCATGCTGGAAAATAACATCCTCAATGGTTGCCATCACTTGCTCCTTTGTTCTCCTTATTTCTAAATATTCGGTAGTTTCTCTCAGTCCGAAGGTGCTAAATTGTTGCACAAAAGCTAGCTTTGCCACCACTCCAAATTTCTCCTTTGGGCTGAAGATATCTTATCCAAAGGGCGACCTTATGCATCCTTAGCATTGCCTCTCTTATTCATAATCTTTGTAAAGATGCAGCTCCATACCAAGTAATGAATTACAGTGGAATTAGAGATGATCCCTGCTTTCTATTCCTGCCCAGCATGAACAACAATTTACAATTTTGCTGCAGAGGGATTTTCCTTCTGATCAACTTATCTCTAGTAGGAAGGGCATCCCTAAGATTTTTCCAATATGTAGAAGAGTGTTTAAGAATATTATCTGCAAACAACACTGCTTTCCACCATTCTATTTTTTGTGCTTTTTTGCTGTATGGATTCTTAGGCTGACTTGGTAGGTAGTGAAGAGACTTGTAGCTGTCCCTTTCCACACCACTAAGTCTGGTTGATCCTGGATAAGTCTCTCTGCCAAAGGTATAACTCCATATTGTCATTAAACTGGCTGAATGCCCTGTACTTTCTCCACCCATCATCAGTTAAGGGCTTGTCCACCATCTCTTTCCTTTGAGAGCCTGCATCAATTTTGATGATGTTCTCGTATCTTTTAAGTGGTAAACCTTTGGGTTGCCAACTATCCAATCACTTGTGAGTGAGTCTTTTTCCATTTCCAATAAAGCTATGAACAAGAGGCTCTGTCTATCTCTGTATTTCAGCACTTCCTTGAATCCCATGAGTAGTTTTGGATGGGTTTCACTGTCCAGATAGACTCCTGTTCAAGATACTGTCTTTTTTAGAAGCAATCCACCAAATTTGCTTGTGAATCCTTGTCATGTTCATTTCCTTGATGTGGTGAACCCCTAGCCCTCCCTCTTGCTTTGGGTTGCATGTTGCATCCCAAGCCAATAGATGCATCGTCCTTGAGTACAAAATTAGCTTCTATGCTGGAGTATTGTTATTCTTAGATTGAACTGGTTTTACTGGTTTGAACCACTGGTTAATTTAAGTTATTGGAATATTCTTGATTTAGATCTGACAATAAAGGGCCTTTTTTTTCTTAGAATACAACCTAGGGTGGATACATGTATCGATTGGTCCTTCATTAGCTGGGTTTACCTTTTAATTGGCTAACTTCAGGGACCTAAAACAAAAGTTATATGTATTGAGTACGAAAATTTATATGCTCAATTTATGTTAAATCTTTTAATTAAGTCAATTAATCCATTGGTTCGATTACATTTCGGTTGCTTTAAATCTCTGGTCCAATTTAAGCCTGTCAGATTTGAGAAACTTGAGCAAAAAGGGAGACATATAAACAGAGATGAAGGAGAAAAGGTGAAAGAGAAGAAGAAAGAGAGGAGGGAGAGTTGCATGAAATGTAGCACTCCATCTCATTTAGTCATAAAGTTCGAGGTCTCGTGAGATAGGATACAAGGCAGAACCAAAATAGTTCAAAATCTCGGCCGAGATCTTGAACCAAGGCTGAGATTTTGGTTGAGCCACACCTTTAAAAATTGCCGACGCAACTTCTTTCCCATCACTAGTTCTGGTATTTTTTGCCGGATTTTTCACCGGAAACTTGTTCGGATCTCTACCTAGGCTTCATCAACAAGGTGTTTAGCTCATCTATAACAAAGATCTATTAATCTTGAATCAAATCTTGAAGCAAGGTGAGTGTTCTTCCCAAACTTGTGTCATTGATTACTCTTGTAATCTCCTGATGCAACTTGAAAGTACATTGATGTTGTAATGTGAAATTTTGAACAACTAAACGTGTTTGATGCATTATTTGACTTTAAACCTTTATTTTCATTTACATCAAGTAATGGTTGTGTATTCTATGTTTTATAAGTCTACATGTACACTCCTTGACTCCTTTAATGTATCGATTTCAAAGTTAAAGCCGAGTCGGAACTTGTGTATATACATATTTTCTCACAAAACTAGGCCACCACTATGTTTAGAAGGCCTAAAATAGGCAAAATACCAAATTTCAGACCAAATTGAGCCCTAATACCCACCAAGATGGGATCGAGTTGGCTCAAGTTGAGGTGAGATTTTTTACCAAATCTTGGCTGAAATCTTGTGAGATCTTGGTTTTTTGAGGGACCAAGATCCTTGTTGAGGTTGAGATCTCAATTCATGCATGCAGTTGCTTTATTATAATCAAAAGGAAATCCATCCATCCAAATATCAGTAGTAGAAGCTAATCTCTTAAGTATTACTTGGTACTCCAGCTACAAGGAAAAAGGAAATGAACAAAAATTTAAAGATTAGAAAGGCATTTGGGTCAAAGTTGTCGGTCTTACCTATGTGCATTCCCATGGTACACAAGGGTTATATACCTTTCCTTACACAACAATTGTTAACACTCCCCCTCAAGCTAGTGCATATAAATCTCCAATGTGTAGCTTGCAACAACTACTCTTGAAGGTAGGGCGAGAAAGGGCTTGGTGAAGAGATCACCAAGTTGCTTTCTAGATGGAACAAAGGGTGATGTGAACACAGATTGACCCCCCTGGCTGAACTCTAAAGTGGGCACCAAGGCCCACCCCAGCAAGCTGGCTGAACCCTGTTGCAGAGGTATTTTGGGTATGTCAGATCCTATTTTACTGATGGAATCTAAATTCCAGAATTCTAGCCTTATGAGAAGAGTCCCAATCCATTTTAATTTCTTATTTGAGTTGTGATTGAGTTGGTTCGGATAAGATAAAATTCTTTTACAAGTAGGGTTCATTAGTTTGCTTTTGATAAGAATTTGTCTTTATTAGTGGTTGTATACTTGTGATTTACTTAGGTAAGGAGTCTTCCTTGAAGAAGGACTCTTATAGATAAGTCAGCCTCGTATTTCAAGGAGAATTTTTTTTATTTAGGTGGTAGTTAAGTTGGTCTCTAAATCTTAGTTGAGTCTCACAATGAATTAAGTTCTTATTCTTGTAAGGCTATAAAAAAGCCTCATTGCTCATTGTAATTCTCAAGTCTAATTATTGAATAAAATGGAGTTTGAGTTAAGGATCATGGTTCCTTGTTGAGGGGCCATGGTGAGTAATTAAGAATTTTGTTCAATTACGGAAAACCAATTTGGGTTTATGTTGGGAAGATCTACAACAGAGGCCATGTACCTAATTAGGAGACTTATGGAAAGGTATAGAGAGGAAAGACCTTCATATGGTATTTATTGACCTAGAAAAGCTTATGATGGAGTTCCTACAATGTTAATTTGGCAAGTACTAGAGAAAAGAAGTGTTGCAAGTAAATATGTAGACATAGTTTTTTTTTTGATGAATAAATAATTAAATTAAAGCAAAAGGAATACAAGGTCTTTAAGAAGAAGACCGGAGAGAAGAACTAAGACCCCAGTAGACAACAATGAGCCTGATCCTTGGGGTATCATTGACCGGTGGGTGGGGGATAGCTACCAATCTAGAAGAAACATCAAAGTAGATGGCATTCCAAATCTGGTCAAACGAGCGAGATTTGGAAGTCCATATCCGGAGATTGCGCTCCCACCAAAGGTGGTGGACTAGGGCACAAAACACTAGCTTACCAATCTGATCGCAAATGGAAGAGCCTAAAAAATTTCTCAAAATCCAAGACCAATCTCGACCAAACCCGAAGGAACGTCTCGAACAGGGCCATATGAAGGAGAGGGCTTTTCCCTAGATAGATCTGGAGAAAGGGCAGCAAAAGAAGAGGTGCTCAAGGTTTTCCACAGCGGACCAGCAGAGGATGCAGTTTGGGTTAACAGGGATGTGGCGGTCAGAGAGGAATGCTTGGGTGGGAAGAGCTAGGTTGAGGGCTCTCCAAAGGGTAAGGGAGTGGCGGGGGATGAAGCCTTTGAACCAAACCAAGGGGGACCAGGGAGGTTTGGGGTTATGGGGCCTAAGGAGATTCCAAGCCGAAAAGATGGAAAAGGATTTGGTGGGGGACGGAAGCCAAATGGTGAGGTCATGGGGGGAGTTGGAGATAGGGGGAAGGGAACTCCAAACCTGTGTGAGCAAGGGAAGGGGGGGAGGGGATCCACGAACCATTAGAGATGAAAGCCGACTAAGGGATGGATTTGGGGATGCGGGAGTCAAAGACGGTGCGGGGACCAAAGTGATTGTAGAGAATGCCCATCGGATGCCACGGGTCAAGCCAAAAAGAAGTGGAAGATCCATTAGAGATGGAGATAGAGATGGCAGAGATAGCTCGGGGGCGGACGAGAAGAATTTTCCTCCAAACCCAAGAAGGATTTGAGGGCAAAGGAACAATCCAAATGGAATCCGACCGATGAAGGTAAGAATAGACCCACCTAACCCAAATAGAATCATGCTTTGAGGCAATTTTCTAAATAAGTTTGAGGAGACAAGCCAAATTTACATCAGAAATCCGACGGATGCCAAGGCCCCCTTCGGAGGTAGGGCGACAGATGGAAGCCCAACTAATAGGTCGAATGAATCTGGAGACTTCCTGCCTCCAAAGGATATGTATGATGGTTCAGTGACAAGTGTAAGAACAATGGGAGGACAAAGTAATGAATTCCCAATTACAGTTGGGCTACAACAAGGATCAACTTTAAGCCCATATTTATTTGCACTTGTAATGAATTAATTAACCAATGACATTCAAGATGAGGTCCCTTGGTGTATGCTTCTTGCTGATGATATCGTGTTAATAGATGAGACTCAAGTGGGGATTAATACCAAGTTAGAATCATGGAGAGCAACTTTGAAATCAAGAAGCTTTAAATTAAGTAGAACGGAGGCAAGATATCTAGTTTGTAACTTTAGTCATGATTGGGTAGACGATAAGGTAGTGAAACTTTTTTTTTTTGGATGAATAGATGAATATATTAAACAACAGGAAACAAGAGAACAAAGTCTTTAAGCAGAAGACCAAAAAGAGGAACAAAGACCCCAGGAGACAACAATAAGCCTGTTCCTTGGGGTATCGTCAACAGGGGGATGGGGTAAGGCTAATAGTCTAGAAGATACATAAAAATAGATGGCATTCCAAATCCTGTCTATAGAGCAGGATTTGGAAGTCCATCTCCGAAGATTTCACTCCCTCCAAAGGTGATGAATCAAGGCACTGTACACTAGTTCACTAATCCGATCGCAAATGGAAGAACCTGAAAAGTTTCTCAAAATCCAAGACCAATCTTGAAAAAACCCATATGATCACCTCGAGCAGGGCCAAATGGAAGCAAGGGCTTTTCCCCAGATAGATCTGGAGAAGGGATAAGAAAAGAAAGGTGCTTAAGGTTTTCCAAACCGTTCCAATAGAGGATGCAGTTGGGGTTAGCGGGGATGTGGCGATGAGGTGGTGAAACTTGACGATAAAGAGATTCCTTAAGAGTGATTCTTTTAGGTACCTAGGTTCAATCATAAAAAAAGAGGTGATATAGAGGATGATGTTTCCCAAAGAATTAGAATAAGGTGGATGAAGTGGAGAGGTGCGTTGGGGGCTTGTGTGATCATCGTATCCTAGTAAAACTTAGAGGAAAATTCTATAGGATCGTTGTTCGACCAGCTGTGATGTGTGGTGCAGAATGTTGGTCGGTTAAAAAGAATTTTATAGATAAACTCGGTGTAACAGAAATGAGGATGCTAAGATGGATGAGTGGCAAAACTAGGAAGGATAAACATGTTAGAGTTGGTTTGGGAGTTACTCCCATAAGTCACAAGCTTCGGGAAAGTGGTTTGAGGTGGCACAACCTTGTTCAACGGAGACCTATAAATGCCCTTGCACAGAGAAGTGATATAATCCTGATTGAAGGGACCAGAAGAGCTAGGGGTAGACCTAAGATAACCTTAAGAGAAGTGTTGAGAAAGGATATGCATAGCTTAGGCCTTGTATCTAGCATGGCTTCAAACAAAATTGATTGGAAGGCAAGAATCCATGTAGCCGACCCTATTTAGTTGGGACAAGGCTTATTGGTGTTGTTGTTGTTGTTGTTGTTGTTCAAGGATGACCAACTATCAATAATTCCAGGAATCAGTCATCATCAACAGCAGCCATTAATCATCACAGCAGCTTCCAAGTAAGCATACACAAGTCTCAGCCCCTTTCTTGGACCTTTATGCCATTGCACCCTTCCCCTCCCCTTTTTCTCTCTGGTGCAACTCCTGGAGAGCACCCCTGCATCGCAGCCCGTTCCCACCCATTCCCCCGCATCACAGCAGCCCCTGCTCCTTCCCCTTCCCTCCCCACGCCCACGCAAGTCACCCCCGACCCTCCGCTGTTCAGCTCAAGGCAGAACCTCCCACCCCCAACCTCTGCAGGCCTTATTGCACCGTCACCCTTCTATTTCAGTCCCTCAACCACCCTCCCCACCCTCCTGCAATTCCCTTAGGCCCACCCTCCCCCACCCTCTCTCTCTCGGTTCTCTGTTCTATCTCTAGAAAAAAAAAATCAGAAAAGGAGAAAAGGAAAGGAGGAGAAAGGAAAAAAGAAAGGAGAAGAAAGAAAAAAAACAAGAAAGAAATAAAGAAAGAAAAGAAAGCAAAAGAAAGAACTCAAGAGAGGTTTTTTGATCGTTCCCTTATTTTTCCTTTCAACCCATACCCATCATAAATCCCTTCTTCAACCCAATTGTGTTTCTTTATTTTCTTTTCAATTTCTATATACCCCTAAGGATTCCATAAGATTATTGGAATTATAATCCCTAATTCTAGGGAATCTTTCCAAGAAACCTTAACCCTAGAATTGGATTTACATCAAAGGGAGTGACAATCTTCTTTTTGAAGTCAACGTCTTTGACAAAGTGGTAATTAATACGGGTGGCAATGTATATAACATCTTGATTGTTAGAAAACATCTTTATAGGTTGAGTTGTTGGAACACCCAGCTCAAGAAGAAAGGTTCACCCATATTTACTTACCAGTGGTGTGAGTAATAGCTTTATATTCAGCTTCAAGACTTGATCCAGCAACAGTGGTACGTTTTTTACTTTGCCAAGTAATAAGATTTCATCCAATAAAGGTACAATTCCAATATTGGACCTTTTATGATCTTCTAGCTAATCAACATTGGGATATCCTACTATGTCAACATGTAACACGTTGATGAAGACGATAGACAAATCCCTTGTCGGGAGCTCCTTTGAGATTCCAGAATATATGACGAATTGCTTCCCAATGTACTTGCTTTGGAGAGTGCAAAGCCATAAATTGACTCGCTATCGATGTTGGTCCAGCACCGAGTTGGCTTATTTTGCTTTGGATTCAGCCTAGGGTTGATAGATATGGAGTTGGGCCTTGGTTTCATGTGTTTTTGTGATCATGGGCCTATTTTATGGGTCCACAAGCTTAGTGTCTCGGCCAAGTATGAAAACTGGTAGTTTATTAGTTCAATTGGTCTAGTTATGTAGCTTCTTCCCAATTTAAGTGATCATGATGTGAAATTCCAGGACAACCTGATGTAAACCAGATCTAGGACAACCTAATGAGCACCAAGGGGCTTACTAGTATCCTACGGCCTTACCAGCAATTCAGGCAAATTCATCCAAGTATAGGGATATTTTGGTATTTTGTACTTTTTCAGTTGAGTCAACTTAGGGTTTCATTAGGTCCAATATGTTTGTGGGACCTTAGATCTAATTCTATTTTTGGGTTTGAGTAATTATTTGTTGAATTATTCAAGAGTCCTTGTTAGGTTTGGATCCCCGAGTTGCAAGGGAATCCCCTAGTTTTAGTCTACTTCTTGCAGCAATTCCATATCTACTCTTAGATTCCAATTTGGATCCTTATAGAATGACATACGATAGGATCCTTGTATAATTAAGAGTCTTTAGTCAAGTAGGGGTTTCAGTTTGATTTATATTGCAAGTTGTAGTTTAATTTCCTTCGATAGGCTATAAATAAGCCTTTGTACAATGTAAAAGTTAAGATTATGATTTATTAATAAAATTGAAAATTGAAGGAGCCAAGAGCTTGGAGTCGTGGGTTGCCTTGGAGTGAACTTGTGAAGAGTTCCTGCAGAACTTGGAGACACCATTGGCTGTTTGGCTCCTTCAAGTAAGCAAGACAACCCCAACCCCAAAACTCAGCCTCTTCCCTCTTCGTCCTCCCATTCAAACCCCTCCCCCCCCCCCCCACCCCAAAAAAAAGAAAAAAAGAAAGAAAAAGAAAATGCATGGCTTCTCTCCCCTTTCCCCTACCCTGCAGCAGCCTCCCATCCCCTCCCCCAGCCTAGCTCTCTAACCACTTTCCTCCCCTAGCCTAGGTTATCAACTTCCAGTCATTTCCCTCTCTTTTCTTTTTTCTTCTTCATTTAGAGCTTGTGGGAATTCTTGAATTTCCAAAGTTCATAGAATTTAGAATTGCAGCCACCTTCTAAACTTAGTCTGCGCTAACCCTTTGACCTGATTTACCCCCTGTTGGACTTAGACACTTCTCTGTGACCTTTATTATCACATCCCCCCAGCTGGTACCGTACCTAAAATACCCGGAGGTGTGATCCACAGCCTTAAAGATCAAGTCTCAGACAATCATCCTCCCACATCACATAATAGCACAATCATGAGTAAGATTAAGTCAGTGTATTAATGTAATTAAAGAATAAAATAAAAAATGAGGATCTCAAAAGGATTGCAAAACAACTCTCAGAGTGCGGAAGTGATGTCAAATAATCAGAGTAATAGTGCGGAAGAATAATCAAATCCAATGTATACAACTGAGAAGAATAAAGAAAGATCAAACCTAATTTATGTCTTCTAGTGGTTCTTTTTTTATTTTTACCTTCTTCTCTGAGGGCTTGTACTCTTGTAACTTAGGGTTCATGTCCAGCTCATAATCCCGTCGGTGAGCAAGGCGTATTCTATCATTGCTGATTGGAGCCGTAAGAGGACTCCATATTGGTACATGGATCGTACCACGAGCTATCATCAACTCCCATTGGTTCCTCAGCTGTATGGTATGAGGGAAGGATCTCCGAACAAGAGCTCAAGATTTCTTCTTCACCTACAAAATCATCTAAAGCAAACATTGTCCTCGAAGGGTGAGCTCAAAAGAACTCAGCGAGTAGTTCACATACAAATAACAATTACAATCCAATTCAAGAACATAACATGATTCAATATGATGTGAGACAATATTCCAGAATGTAACTAACTCTAATGGATACTATTCTCTAGTGGTGGACATGAATTAAGATGGAACACCAGCCTTCTCTAGGAAGGTATCGTCACTCTGATCTCTCACAGGTTGGTTACCGATTTTGAGATCCCGGGTAAGGGATCAAGGCATCCCTCTCGAACTATCACCATGGCTGGGGTTTAGGTCATTGCTCTCTCACCACACCATTTGTATGAGTACTGACGAGTGTAAGGGTTATACCTAGCCCAGTGCAAGTCATTTACTGAGTCACATCAACCTAGGGTCAGATACTTCCGCTCATGCCTCTCATAATTGGTTCATTATCCTTTCTTACTAGAGTCATCGTATCTTATGGCACCAACCAACTCAGACTACAGACTCTTAACTCTACTGGTCATCCACATATAATAAATGGGAAGCTCTCAGGTCCTCTCACAGGTTGTCTACCGGTCTTGGGCGCCCATGAGCCCAGACTTATTATGATGTGACCCTGCCAATGAATGACCCCCACAATGTGATTGTGTTCTCTCATGGGTTGGCTACCGGTCTTGAGCGCCCACAATCCCCGTTGTTGCCATGGGTCACTCGACTTCAATACCCATACCGATAGGGTGTGATATGATGAGGTTTCTAACCAAACACTTCTACACTTCCTAGTTCTGACATCCAATGATCATGAAAAGCGCCAAAGGGCATCATAGGATCGTGGCCCATACCACCTCCACTGATGTTCCAAGACAGAAACACCCAAATGGCATTCCCCATTTGACAACCACAACTTAACATACACATTACAATATGATTCCAATCACATTATCATATCATAAATCATTCCAAATACAAAATAGTCACATATAGATCATAATTGATAAACATCTTTACCAAACTATATTATGAAATTACAGAGTCATAGTGATCATGTCTAAATCACATAACAACAATATAGAACATGTATTCAACTCTTATTACAAATAAGGATGTAACTAGGGTTATTTGTAAGTGAACATCCTCACCATAGAACAAAATTCCCTCGAAACTTGTGAAATTTCCACCGGAATTTCCCATTTTGGGAACCTCGAAACGAAAAACTAGGGGATCGAAAAAAAATCCCAAGTTTCGATCAAAACCGTTGAAATTTGGTCGAAACTTGTTGAAACATCAAAACCTATTGAAACCTAGTTCAACCCAGTTAGACCAACTGGTTCATGAGAAAAAAAATTCCCAAATTTTGTGGGAAACTTGGGAAATTTCGTGGAAACCTGGGACTTTTCCTGCAAGTTTCGTAGCTTTCCCATATTTTCAATTTTTTTGTTTCTTTCATGTTTCCCCAAATACCCTCCATCAGGACTTCCTTATCCAAATTGCATCTTCCCTCAGACTGGTTATCTTAGGCATGTTGATGACCAGACTTATAAAGTTACAGCTATCGATTACCTTGACAACCATAGGCATAAAATGTCATGGGATGTCTATGTTCGTCGGTTGGAGGAGAGGATGTTATAGGCCAAGTACTACTCGGTTCACAGGATGGATCCACCAAAGCACTCCTCTTGGCGCTGAGTTGTACTTTCCTTTTATTGTTAGTTACCTTGTATTTGATGTTTTGAAGTTAGAAATTATATATCAAATGATATGTACTTAACTAGATAAGTTTATAGTGTACTTCTCGAAGAAGTCTACATTGGTGTTATGTACATTAAATGACATATCTACATTGATTTTTTTAGCAAAATACAACCAATGTGTTCTTTATACTCTAATTAGCTTAAATGTAGAATCCCACTCTAAAATAAAATACTCCCTAAAACTTGTCGAAACTTCATGTCGAAACTTGCACAAAAAAGTCCTAAGTTTTCTCGAAATTTCCCAGTTTCCCACCTAGGTTTCTCATTTTCACCTAGTTGAAACTTAAGTTTCCTTCAAAATTTTTTCTATGGTCCTCACCTTGTTGTCGATTCAAAACCTTCGTAGAATATATCAAAGGATGAGTTCAACTTGTCAAAGATTCCTAACAATATGATGATTCAAGGTTAGAAACAAACCCTAAAGGTTTGGAGATGAAAAGAGGACAAAACCTAGACTTAAGTCTGTTAACACTAGGCTTGGTCACCTGGGGCTGCCAAGGCAGGTGACCAAGGCTGCTATGTACGGAGTAAAAGCCTAGATTGGTAGATAACTCATCATTTGTGTTTCAAACAACTTCAAAATTAACTAGAAAATTCTGAAATCATGGTAGGACATTAACTATCATGGTTTAAGAATCAAACATAGCAAAAGGAATGAAAACCTAATGAATCCTATATTAGGTTGTTTCCGAAATCAAACCGCATAATTCATGGATAGACGAGTGAATGGAGATTCACTCTAAAGTAAAGAAAGTAGTAGATAAAGGTTTGAAATCATCATAGAACATGATCTAACATAGTTTGAAGATCAGATTAATCAAAGGCAATAAAAATCCAATAGATCTTATGCTATGTCTTTACCGAAATCATATTGTGAAGTTCACGGAAGAGCTAGAGTGAATGGAGATTCACCTAGAACTAAGAGAATAGAGGAATATGTTATTACAACAAGTACAGACCTTGAAGAAGGTCCACATAGTAGGTAGAAACAATCGAAAGAAAAGAACTGGAGTGAAGAGAATGAATGCTAACCTTTTAGAAAGCGAAACGATGAACGGAAACCTTGACGGATGCTTCCAAACCTTCCTTCACCTTGGAAAGGGTTTCCTTGAGAGTCTTTGACGGCCTTAGAACATAATGACACGTTTTAGAACGAAAAACAATTAAATAGGGCTTCAAAAACCTAATTCCCACAAAATACCAATTTTGCCCTGAAACAGGCTGCTAACTAGCACTTTTGATCAAAAAGAGATTTTTGGTGCTCCGGAAGCCCTAGCTTCTTCTTAGGTCCTTTTTTCAAGTTATAGAAGGGTCTTACCTGGTTTTTCGGGACCTTCTACTTTTGTCATCACTGTACTCTTGATCCATCTACCAAGTCCGTCAACGTTCGAGTTAGTTCTTCTTCCATAATCTGACAAAGTCCCAACTTAGCATCATCTCCATCTACTTTCATTGGTTCAAAGTCAAATCCAATGGTTTCAATTCGGATGGCCCACAGTGCCTTCTTCCCACACTCTGGGTTTTCGAACCTACAATATGGAATTCGGGTTAGGGTTTTGAGGGATTTCACACTTACCATCGACGTTTTTAGCCCTCCCTTCCCCTCTAACCGTAGATCAATCCTTAGAAACCCTAGATTCTCAAAGACCCTGATTTCCAAAACCCTAGCCTTTAAATTTCAGACTGGAAATTACAGCAATGGAACGACATTGGAATTGAAAACCCTAACCTCCAAGACCTAGCCAAGTATGATCCCTATCCCTTTTCCAACCCTAGAACTCCATAAGCAGTCTGTTTCCTTCAATTGTAGGGTGTTGTAAACTTTAGAAGACTGCTGATTCTATTGAAGAGGCTTCTAGAATGAGCCTAGATATATGGCATCACATCATTCTGTCAAACCCTAGCTCCCGGTTCATATCACCATCCCAAGGAAGCCCCAAGGGCTGAAATAGGGCCTAGGGTTGCTGCCTAGCACCCTACGGCCTAGCCCAGCCGCAAGCAGTATTATGCAGAATCAGGGGCATCTTGGTCATTTTTGGTACCCTGAGATCAGTTCAAATTGGATTTTTAGATGCAGAATTTCATTAGGAGTCCGGTCCTATTTTTAACTTGTTATTATTCAAATCAGTCCTTGTTATATTGAGTAAGAGTCCTAGTCTAGTTAGGAGCTCTATTTAAAGTAGGATTCCTTTGTTTTCCAAATTTTACTAGGAGTCTAGTCATACTCTTGTTGTGTAATTTGAATCATTCTAGGTTGAGATAAGGAGAGTCCAAATCAGATTAGGAGTCCTAATTCCTTTAGAAGTTCTTATTTGTTTTGCTTTTAAAGTCAAGTCCAAGTATAAGTCTTCAATTTAGGCTATAAATACAGCCTAATACATGTAAGCAATTCAGTTTCGATGATGAACAAAATTTAGTCTAAATCCCCTTCCCCATCCTTGCGGCATTCCCTCTTGCTTCCTCAATTTCCAATTCCCCATATCTTCTA
Organism: Hakea prostrata; assembly: GCF_041222555.1. Taxonomy (NCBI): domain Eukaryota; kingdom Viridiplantae; phylum Streptophyta; class Magnoliopsida; order Proteales; family Proteaceae; genus Hakea; species Hakea prostrata. Next base: position 1,559,927 of record NC_142607.1, read on the forward strand.
ATCCCTCCCTTCAACTCCCATCCCCCCTTGGATTCTTCACCCCTCCCCCTCATTAAACCTTTGACTCCTACTCCCACCCTAAATTACTGACCAAAACCCTAAAAATCAGAAACAACCTCTTGTTTCCCATTTCTTTATCTTCCAATTCCCTACATCAAACACCTTTCCGTTCTAGGATCTTGTTAGAAATTTTGGGAAAAGAAAAGTACCTGCACTAACTCTCAATGGGAAAAGGGGGCAACAATCAGGAGTCTAGGTCCACTCTAACTTGGGAGTTCTTCTCTTGTTTTGGTTCTATTTTGTTTCCTATGCAAATACAAAGTGTAAACAGCTTATACATAGTAGATTTATTTTGAGGGCTTATGATTCTCTTTGGGCCTCCACAGCAATTTTATGACTACTCTTCTTCTTCTCCTGTCTTATTTCTTCTCTAAATGTAATTGTATTAGAATTGTAGGTCTTCTTTGCCTTCTCAATTCTAGGCATTACTGGTGCAAAGAGATACTAATATGGAAAAGGAAGAGATTGCTCCTGGTTTGAGGGTTGGATTCTTGAAATTGAGGTGGGGGGTGGGGCCCCTTACGCTGCATCCCTGTTAGTTTTTTCTGTCGAAAATTGATGCAGCACCTTATGCTGCAACTTTCTTGGTGTCTTGGTTGAAGATCAATACAGTAAGTACTCAGTTTGTGTTTCGGAAGTTCGTCCTTAGGGGTAGAGTTGTGCGTTAACTCTGTCCAGATCTTTGCCATATTTAATGAAGGAGTTGTGTTGGAATGGTGCCCTTTTTGGTGAGGTTTTTCTGTGTCTTTTATTTCTGGTGTCTGCAACTTTATTATTTTCTGGTTCAATTGTTTTGGTTAACTGGTTCATATTTCTATTTCGATGGCTTTGGGTTAGTTTTGTTCTGATTGCTTGGTTCGATCTGGTTATATTTCTGGGTTGGTTCTATCTGATTGACTGGTTTGAGCTGGTTCATATTTCTGGGTTGGTTCAATTCTAATTGGTTTGTTTGATCTGGTAAACATTTCTGGTTCAGATTTAGGTTTAGTTTTTGGCTTTGTTTCTGTTTCTACATGTGTTCTGGTTCTGTTTCTGGATCAGTTTTGGAATATTCTTGATCTTTGTTGGGTATTAAAGAAAAATTAAAGAAAAAGAAAGGAAAAAAAAAACCAGAGAAGAAAAGGGAAGTCATATTTTATCGTGTCTTTCTGAAATAATTTTAGTTGGATATGGGAGAAACCCATCCAGTAATGGTGACAATAAAAATGCCATGACTGAAATTATTTCTTCCTCTTCCCCTTGAGAGTTCTTTGGGTTGCGAGCAAGAGTCCCAGTAACACTACAGAAAATTCTGCTTTGGAAATTGTTTCCTTTGGCATTTTGGAGGACAAGCGCTTGGCATCTAGAGTACGGGACGAAGTCGAGTAAATAATGTGCTAAGAGTGCTCCTGCCCATAGTCTAGTGTGGAAGATAGAGTTTTGTCGTCAGTATTCTCCCTCAGCCACTAGTATCTTGGACATACATTGAGTAGGCTTCTTGTTCTATGCGATCTTCACTGTACTCATCATTTGGCTCGAGGTTTATAGGTGGACACTTGTGGGTCTGGCTGGCTAGTGTCTAGGATTACGAGTCCTCTCTGCTTTGCAAACTCACTAGCACAATGTTTTCTTTTGTGATAGTAAAAACACTCACCAGGGTTATTACCAAAAACTAGGCTTGGATTCTCTACTCTGATAAGGTTTGGCACCTTAGGTGTGACTGGTGTTGTCACATCCCCCAATAGAAGAAAATTCAACCGAAATTGTCGAAATTTCTATCGAAATTTCTGCATTTTTCATTTCGGAGGTTTCGACTGAAATTTCGACCATTTCAACATTCCAACTTGTTTTTCCTCAATTTTTGTTGATTTCTATCCCATTTTCACATAATTTCCACGACTTCTTTGCCTTCAAACACCTCTTTTGCTCATATTTTGCCTCCAAACACTTCCTAAACCACAACAGCTACAAAGGAAACTCCGGCAACAATAGAATGTGAAGCATGAGCCATACTCAATAGTTCCAAACTTCCCCTTTTTTATTTTTGTTTTGTTCATGCCTTAAATGATCTTGTATTGCCTTAATATATGTTTAGCCTAGGACTATGATCAATGATTGTGTTTTATTAAACTTATCTTTTTATTATTTGCTACCATTTTTTCATTTCCTGATTTTAATAATTATTTTCTAAAATTATGTATTTTTATTTTATGTATAATGATATATAGGCTTCAACTTAATATATGTGAGACACCATCAATTGATCTAGTCGGTCATTTTATTTTGTTGACTTGTCGTATATTTAACCATTCTACCAAACAATTCATGTATGCTGATGATTCTATGCATGTATGCAATATAGTTTGCACTTGTGAGAACTAGTCATTTGTTAGTATACTTGAATGATAAATTTTCAATTTTTTTTTTTGACAAAATACTAGTTCCATTGTGTTTATTATGCTTGAAATAGGTAGTATGCAAGAATCCAAATCATTTTGAGTCTATATGAGGCCTGAAATTGAAGTTTCAATTTCCAGAAAAAAGTGTCCAGTTTTGACTGAAATATCGAAATTTCAGCCTTTTGCAAGGTCGAAATTTCTGTTTTGGTTGAACTTTCCTCATTGATCCCTCCAGCTGTTACCTTATATGGAATACCCAGAAGTGTGATCCACAGCCCCGAAGATCAAGTCTCAATACTATCCTCCCGCGTAACACAATAGTACAATCATGAGCAAGAATAAATCATGATATTAATGTAATTAAAAGAATAATCAAAGTATGGATCTCAGAAGGATCTCAAAACAATATCAGAACGCATAAGTGATTTAAAAAATAATCAGAGTAAAAGATTGCGGAAGTAACTCTAATAATCAATTGCGGAAGAATAGTCAAATATAAATTATTACAGCTGAAGGAATAAAGAATGTCTTCTAATGGTTCAGTTTCTTCTAATTTAGCCTTCTTCACCGATGGCTTGTACTCCTATAACTTGGCATCAATGTCAAGCTCGTAGTCCCATTGGCAGGCAAGGCTTCTTCTATCATTGTTGATGGTGCCATAATAGTACTCCACATTGGCGAATGGATTGTACCACGTGCTATTGTCAACTCCCACTGGTTCCTCAGTTGTATCATATAAGGAAGGGTTCTCCGAACAGGGGCTCGAGATCTCTTCATCACTTGCAAAATTATCTAAAGCAAACACTGTCCCCGCGGGGTGAGCTCAAAAGAACTTAGCGAGTGGTTCACATACAAATAACAATTACAAACCAATTCAAGAACAAAGTATGATGTAATATGATATGAGACAAGATGCAAGTATGCAACTAACTCTAACAGATGCTAGTCTCTAATGGTGGACACACATTGAGATGGAACACCATACTCCTCTGGGCGGTCTCAGTCACTCTCCCTCAAGGTTCTTAAGCACACCTTTTGGGTTCTCCATGGCTGTTGGGTCAATGCATCCTTCTCGTACTATCACCATGGTTGGGGTTTAGGTCACCACTCTTTCACTCCACCATTGGTATGAGTACTGACGCATGTCAAGGTTAAGCCTAACCCAGTGCAAGTCATCTACTTGGTCAATCATACTAGTTCTAGATACCTCCCCTCATGCTTCTCGGCATCTTGGTTCAATACCCTTTCCTATCTAGAGTCATCGTCTCCTTTTCGGACTACGGTGACTCTTAACCCTATTGGTCATCCACATATAATAGGTGGGAAGCTCTCGTATCCCCTCATGCTTCTCGTATTCTTGGGTGCCCACGAGCCCAAGCCTATTATGTGCAACCCTACCAATAAATGACCCCCACTGCAATGTTGCGTGTCCCTCATGCTTCTCGCATTCTTGGGCGCCCACTAACCAAATACTGTTGCCACGGGTCACTCGGCATCAATACCTTGCAATAGGGTGATGGTATGACGGGTTTCTAACCCAACACTTCTAGACAACCTAGGCATGGCATCTAAGAATCATGATAAGCGCCACGGGGCATCATAGGATTGTATCTTATACCACCTCAACTGATGTCCTAAGATAGAAACACCCAATTGGCATTTCCCAATTCACAATCACAACCTAAGCATTCGCATTACAACATGATTCCAAACACATCATCATATCACAATTCATTCTCAATCCAAACAGTCACAGATCTACCACATATGTATAACATCATTAACTAACTATATTCTTAAATTATTGAGTCATAGTAATCATATTTAAGTCCTAAAAACAGCAGTATGTAATCATACATTCAAATACTATATTAAAAAAGAATGAAATTGTAGTTATGTGTAGGTGAACGTCCTCACCTTGTTGTCGTTTTGAAACCTTTGAAGAGTAGACCAAAAGATGGATTCAAACTTGCCCAAAAAGTCCTAATAATACGATGATTTAATGTTAGGAACAAACCCTAAAGGTTCGAAGATGAAAAGAGGGCAAATCAAGGCGTTCTGCTGTCACGGTACCCTTTGGTCGCCTGAGGCTGCCAAGCCAAACCGCCAACGCTGCTGTGTACGGTCAACAAATCCTAAAATTGATTGGAAGCTCATCGTTTGGGTTCCAAATCACTCCGAAATTGACTAGAAATCTCTGAAATAATAGTAGGACATTATTTAGTATGATTTAGGCATCAATCATGGCCAAATGAATGAAGCCTAACGAGTCCTATCTTAGGTTTCTTCCGAAATCCCATTGCAAGATTCACAGATAGACTAGAGTGAATGGGGAGTAAAGAGAATAGTAAAGTAAGGTCTGAAATCATCTTACAATATGATCTCATATGGTTTGAAGCAAGGAACAAATTTCTGTCGAAACTGGAATTTCGACTTTGCAAAAGGCCGAAATTCGTATGTTTATTTCGACCTTGCAAAAGGCCGAAATTCGTATGTTTATTTCGACCGAAACTGAATTTTTTTTCAGGATTTTGGAACTTCAATTTTGAGCCTCATATGAACTCAAAATGATTTGGCTTGCATACTACCTATTTCAAGCATAATAAACACTATAGGACTACTAGTTTACCAGAAAAACCATTGAAAATGTAACATCCAACTTTCCTAATGTATACTACACAAAAAGAAGCGAGAATGTTACCAATTACAAGTCTACTCTATTCCATGTCTCCCTCTTCCGTCTACACCGCATACAAATGACAATACAAGTCCTATGATATTTGCCCTATATAGTTGTCGACATAGTCAACAACTGCAGCTCTGTACATGGCCTCATCCACATGCCTAAGATTTTCTGACGGTGGGAAGTTACATACATGCTTCTAATAATAACCTCCTATTTTTAAATATAAAAATATATAAGTATTTTTTAATATATAAATAAATTAAAAATATATAAAATACACACTAACTATCTTAAAAAGCTCCACAACATACTCCAAAAATTGCATACATGCTTCTGCTAATACTCTCCTATTTTAAATTTAAAACAGAAATTAGTTATTTTTTTTAATATTTAAATATTTGTTTAATTATTTAAATATATATTAAATACAGTAAAATTATGTAATTAACAGAAAAAAATTGATTCAACACCATCACAACAATATGGTGTCTCAACTCTCACATACATTAATTTAAAGCTCATACATCTACTATACATATACATTTTTAGCAACATACATAATTTACTAAATAATTTTTAATAACAGAAAAATAAAAAAATAGTAGGAAGAATAAAAAATTAATTTTGACAATACAAATTCATAGATTAACACTCTAAAGTAAACATTCTTAAATTTGGAAGCAATCTAAGAAGATTTAAGGCACAAACAAAACAAAAATAAAAAAATGAGGAAGTTTGTTACTCACCTTGCAAGATTTGAGAAAATGCACAAATGGAGGAGCAAATCTAGTGTTTGAATGAAATGGAGTTGTAGAAATTAGGTGAAAAGAGAGATGAAATCAAGAGAAATTAAAAAAAAAGTTGAAAAGAGGGCCGAAATGTCTGAGGCGATGTGGCTCGAAACTAGTCGAAAATGGACACTTTATAACGTAGGATTGTATCATTTCGGCTCGATATCATATCGGTCGATATTTCGTGTCGTATTGATCGAAATTTCGGTCAATATGAAACGATATGGGACACTTTTCATATCTATCATTGTATTTCGTTTCGATTTGGAAAAGTGTAGACTTTTCGACCAAAATTTCGTTAATTTCGGTTGAATTTTGTTCCATGGTTTGAAGATCATACTAATCAAAAGGAGTAAAATCCAATAGATCTGATGCTAGGTCTTTACCGAAATCATACCTTGAAGTTCACGGAAGAGATAGAGTGAATGGAGATTCACTCTAGAACTAAAAGAAAAGAAGAATAGGTACTTATAGCAAGTGTAGACCTTGAAGAAGGTCTACACAATAGGTAGGAACAAGAGAGAGAGAGAGAGAAACTAGAAAGAGTAGAATGAATGCTAACCTTTTAAAAGAAGGATCGACGGATAGAAACTTCGACGGATGCTTCCAAACCTTCCTTCACCTTGGAGAGGGTTCTTTAGAGAGTCTTTGACATTCTCTGACGGCTTTAAAACATAATGGCATGGTTTGGAACGAAAAAAACATTAAATAGGGCTTCAAAAACCTAATTTCCCTAAAGTGCCCTTTTTGCCCAGGAACAGGTTGGTCGATTGGGGCTATCAACCTAACACTTTCGATGAAAAAGTGATTTTTGGTGCTCTGAAGGCCCTAGCTTCTTCTTAGGTCCTTTTCCAAGTTATAGAAGGGTCTTACTTGGTATTTCGGGACCTTCTACTTGTGTCATTACTATACTCTTTATTCATCTACCAAGTCCGTCATCGTTCAAGTTAGTCCTTCTTCTAAAATCCAACAAGGTTTCATACTTGGCATCATCTCCATCTACTTCCATTGGTTAAAAATCAAATCCAATGGTTTCAATTTGAATGGCCCACAACTGCATTCTTCCTGCACTCCGGGTTTTCAAACCTACTATATGGATTTCCGGATTAGGGTTTTGCAGGATTTCACAGGTGTAGTGGGAGTGTAGGATTTGATGTTGTGAGGATCTCTTCTATAATCTTGGCTGCTTTGTTTCTTCTAGGCTAGTAGGGCTTCAGCATGAAGGGCTTCGTCAAATAGATCTCAGGGATCTATGATATTTGTGACTTTAAGTGTTAGCTGTATACCTTGTTTGAGACCCAATTTGAACTGAGTCATGGTTTGTAACTTACTTTGATGGGTTCCATTTCCTGTTGCTACTTGCTAGGGAGTTAAACTGCTGGATGAAGTCTAATATTGTCATGATTCCTTGCTTTAGAGTATGGAACTATTCCTGGAGTCTTGTTTTGTAGTGCTCTGGAAGGTACTTTTCAGTAGGCTCTGTCCCCATTTGGTTCTAGGTGGTTGGTTCTTAACCTTCATAGTAAAGTTCCCACTCCATTTTGCTCCACCAATCTTTGGGAGTTCTTGCCAATTTTATTTTTTCTAGCTTCATCTTCCGATCTTCAGATAGATTATGCTAGTTGAAGTAATCATCAAGGGCAGCTCCCCAATCGTAGATAACTTGGGGATCCAGCAAACCATTGAACACCTTCAATTCCAACTTAGCCTTGTTGTGATCTGCGCCTCTTTCTTTGATCTTGCCCTCTAGTGAAATAGGACCGAATGTGCTCCTCCAGTGAATGTTGTGTTGTTGTCTGTCCTCCACATGCCTATCACACTTAGGGTTGTCATATCTGGATTCTTTGGTGTGTCTATTCTTGTCTCTGGAGTTACTACATTTGTATGGCTTACCTTCCTCCCTATACCTATGTGCTCCACTTGCTTCTTCTCTGTGGGGCACATAGAGTTGTGAATTAAGTCTTGGTGGTGGTGGTGTGTGAATGGCATCTGCATTCCTTGCTTGCTCAAGGTGGGCCACCCTTGCATTTATATCTGCTACTTTTTTTTGGATGAATAATTAATCAATTAAAAGACGAGAACAAATACAAAGAAAGATCCACGGGCAAAGGATCAAGGGGGAGAATGGATTTGGGAGTTGAGGCCCCAGGCAACAACAATGTTGATTAATCAATTATATCTGCTACTTGATTAACCACTCCTTGCAATTGTACCATCATCTCTTGCTGGGTCTTTAAGACTGGCTCCAATTGCCTAGAAATTTCTGGCTCATCCGTTGCTCTAATACCAAATTGATGTAACCCAATTCTAGGGGTTAGATTTATTGATATATTTCCCTAGAACTTAAGGTCCCTTGGTGTATGCTTTTTGCTGATGATATTGTGTTGATTGATGAGACTCGAGTGGGGATTAATACTAAATTAGAATCATGGAAAGCAACTTTGGAATCAAAAGGCTTTAAACTAAGTAGAACGAAGACAAAATATCTAGTTTGTAACTTTAGTCATGATCGGGTGGACGATGAGGTGGTGATACTTGATGATAAGGAGATTCCTTAGAGTGAATGTTTTAGGTACCTAGGTTCAATCATAAGTAAAAGAGGTGATTTAGAGGATAATATTTCCCAAAGAATTAAAATAGGGTGGATGAAGTGGAGAGGTGCGTCCGAGGTCTTGTGTGATCGGTGTATTCCATTAAAGCTTAAAGGAAAATTTTATAGGACCATTGTTCAACCAACTATGATGTACGGTGCAGAGTGTTGGGCTATTAAAAAGAATCATATAGATAAATTCAGTGTGGCAGATATGAGGATGCTAAGATGGATGAATGGAAAAACTAGGATGGATAAGATAAGAAATGATCATATTAGAATTGGTTTGGGAGTTGCTCCCGTAAGTGATAAGCTTCGAGAAAGTCGTTTGAGGTGGCATGGCCATGTTCAACGGAGACCTATAAATGCCCTTGTACGGAGAAGTGATATAATCCAGATTGAAGGAACTAGAAGAGCTAGGGGTAGACCTAAGATAACCTTAAGAGAAGTGGTGAGAAAGGATATGCATAGCTTAGGCCTAGTATCTAGCATGGCCTCGAACATAACTGATTGGAAGGCAAGAATCCATGTAGCCGACCCCATTTAGTTGGGACAAGGCTTATTGTTGTTGTTGTTAAGGTTAGCCCAGAATCTTCCAATTTGCTTCAAATAATCAACAAAATTCTAGTGGTTGACTTGGGGTAACAAGGAATTCTCGGGAAGAGTTAAGGAAATGATTGTGAGCTATTAGTGTTTTATCAATATCCCACAAGATGATTTTGGGAGGCTAAAAATTATCCTAGGGTTGATTGGGAAGAAGAATGAGATATTTGGATCAATATGAGTAGGGTTTTGGATACCTAAAATGAATATGGGAATGAAAGGGTTTACCGAAAGTTGCTTGGAATAGTTAGGGGAAATTGAGGGGGTGATTAAAGGGATGAAACAAGAGATGGGAGGCTTCTAGGAAACCTGCGGTTGGGTATGGGAGGGTTTTAGGGATGATCTTGGAGGAGGATTTGAGGAAATCTTTCTCAAGTATTTCTTTCCTTTCTTTCTTACTTTTTTCCCCCCATTCTTTCTTCTGTTTCAGACTTGCTGCAAGTCAGAAAGATGGAAAGAGAGGTGGCTGAGAGATAAAGAAGGGGGAGATAAGGTTCTGCAGGGTTTTGGGGGGGGGGTGATCTAAGGGGCTGCGATGGGTGGGGGATGGTTTTAGGGGCCTATGAAGGGAGGGGGTGGGTTCCTAGGGTTTGTGCAAGAAATGATGAGGGGGAGGGCTGCGATTGAGGTGTGAGGAAGGAAATGGGGCTGGGGGTGTGTACTTGGAAGGTGCAGTACATGGAAGAGGACTGTTGGATCTTGAAGAAGGTTGCTGCAATTGAAGGCAAGAAGAGGAGACAGAAAGTATAAGTTACCTTGGTTGAGGGGAGAATGCTTCACGCAAGAATGGATTCCCTTATGAAGTCCTTTTCTTTTATTTTAATTCATCTTATTAACTTCAAGTGTGAGTTACCATGCTATTCAGAGGAAGGGCTGAGATTGAAATGCCTTACTAATTACTAATAGGGGCTGGAATGGATTTTGACCCGTGGATTGAACTAAAACTCAAAGAGCTGTCTAAAACCTAACAAAATACCAATTACAAGTTTACAACCAAATAAACTCACTAGGCTGCACTAAATGAAACCTTCCATTGAGCTAAGCGAGCATTCCATCAATCTGTGCAAAATATTTACACGAGCTCCATTGATCCACGTGGAAAGACGTTGACCCAGTAGTCAAAAATATTGTTTGAGAATTTGATCTCAAGGCCCATCTTGCCAACTCAATCAAGATAGTTGGCTTGATATATCGGTGAGATCTCACCAAATTCGTGGAACTTTTCGCTGCAAGTCAAGCTCTAACTCGAGGAGTATTAGAAGTCATCTGGGGCTGAAACTTGCTGTCCAGGCAATTGCAGCCCCTCTGACCTCACTGTTGACCTCAAGTTTAGGACAAGAAATAATGTAAATTGGAGTTCCACTTCAGACCCTTAAGAGGGAAACCACTACGCTGAAGTGAAACCTTAAAATGGCCTAATGTACACATTATATACTTGTACATTAATGTTCAAAGTTCAAAACTCAAATGAATTTTATTACATTACACATGTTTATAGTTCAAAAGTTCAAATTACAGATTCTAATGATAATCCAATCATCAAAGTTACAACTTAAGACTTGAGACCTTATGTGCTAAAGCATATTTGCCCGGTCTTGCACATCATCTCATTTCACTAAATGGGAAAAGAGAGATATCTCTCAAGATCTCGGGAGTTCTCTGACCATGGGCAAAATAGGCTTGGAAAAGGCTGTAATAGGGGCTGTACTCATCGTTGAGCCAAAGGACCCTAGTGATATGATCTGTGCTGTAGTAGGCTGATCTCTATGCTAGTGCTATGATATACGCGAATCCATTGTTACACTAGATTGATGCCGTCCTTGTCTTCTTATTGGGGGTCAGTCTACTGAATATAAATTGTTGTCAATTAAAGTGATTCTAAGATTGTTTGTGGTAACTTGGCATGCTTTAGTTTCTAAATTATGCTGTCTAGTTTTGAGCAAGTCTTAGCAATCAAGTATGGATACACCCATTGCATATTTGTTATGATACTTATTGTTGAATAAAATTTGAAAGCCTGATTTATTGGTTTACTGCTCTTAATATTGTATGAGCTGTCTCTGGTGCCTAGAATTTGTTGTTTCAAAACCCTAGAGTGCTTTTTCTTTTTTCTTTTTTGGTAAAATACCGTAGTGTGCTTCTTTGAAGTCAAAACTTGGTTATTGTTTTGTACATGACTCAGATAATCTACTACACTGGGGTTGTTCTTGAGTTGCATTCAATAATGTTCTATTTTTTTTTATTCTTATGCATACACAAGAGTTCTACGGTTCATTTTTTTTTTGGGACAAATGATAGGATCTTGAATCTATAATGCGCTAGTGTCACTTAATTTTCAAAGCCATATTTGTAAAAAATGATTTTAGAAATGAAGAATAATATTTGAATTCAGAAGTAATGTTCATGGTATTAAACTTGTTTATAAGAAAACTGATATTCATGACCTTGTCTGACATGCTTGTATCTACATTTTGTAATAATAACTTCATTAACTTAGTATTACTAGTCTTATGCCTTTCATCGTTGTAAGGAAGAAATTGGTTGGTCTTGTAGGATGGCTTTCATGACAATTTAACTTTAGCATTTACATATTCACATAATGTATATTGCAGGTTTTTATCATATTGTGAAGTTCCCAACCACCTCCCAGTTACTATTGCATGTCATAATAGTGAGAGATGCTGGGATTCAAGCCCTGATAAAAGAACCTCGGTTCCATACTCGGATTTTCCTAATGTAGTCCTAGTGTAAGTAATTCCATTGATTTATTTTGTACTATATAAAATTTAAATTGTCAAAAGTTTCTAATTGTTTGCCTTCCTTATATTAGTTATCCCCAATTTCCTGAGGTCATAGCCTTTGGCAAACAACGAAAGAGGCAAGGTGTTGCATGCCATCACCCAAAACTATTCGTTTTGCAGAGAGAAGAGAGCATCCGTGTGGTTATTGCTTCAGCAAATCTTGTGTTTCAACAGGTGACAAATTTTAGAATAAACTGTCCCCCTGGAGTGTATGTGAGTGTTTGTTTGTGGGTTGGCAATGAAACCACTTGAAAGAAAAAGTAAAACTGTGAAAGAGAACAAAACGATTTGGTGTTGTGAATAAAGGTGTTAATAGTGAACCGAAAATGGAACCAAATAATACCAGAATGAACAGAACTGTTATTTGTCGATCCAGTTTTGGTTCAGCCTGGTATATACATTTTTAATCGGTTTGGTCACTATGTACTGGTAAAATGATACAGAAGAAAACAAAAAAGAGGAAGATACCCATAACTAGCCTCTTAATTGGGTTCGGAACTGGGAATGGGTAAATCCTTTTCTTGGTGCATTACAGCTAGAACCAACAAACTGAAAATGTACCGAGCAATCAGCATGCCCTCAAATCAGGGATTCACCTGATAGTTTTTCTGAATTCAAACTTTAACTCTTGTGTTCTGCAGAATTCATGTTTATTGATATTTGATAGTATTCTCATCTGGACTTTCTTGTCTTTGGCAGTGGAACGGTGTGACTAATACTGTTTGGTGGCAAGATTTTCCTTGCCGAAGTGAACCTGACTATTCTTCTCTTTTTACCCAACTTCCTGACGGAGCATCAGTTTTAGATTCAAAATCTGATTTTTCTTCACAGCTGGCTGGATTTATGGCATCTCTAGTGGTTGATGTACCCAGTCAGGCACACTGGGTCATAGAATTGACCAAGTATGACTTTGGAGGAGCTGCTGGACATTTGGTTGCTTCAGTCCCAGGACTGCATACCGAGAAAATCCCATACCCACTAGAATTCATGCATTTCCTATCTGTAAGTATGTGTGTGTCATATGTTTCTGTTGAAAAACTTTAGCTGGGTTTCATCCCATACCTTCCTTTGCCCACTTCTATGTCTTTGTGTGTTTCTAGTTTCTACGATCATCTCATGTTTACTATTGAGATTATGGACCTTTTTTTTGGTGCACTTGCACAGTTGCACTTGAGATTATGGTTGGCCTGATGAATTCCCTGGCAGAGGAAGGGTTAGACATACATAAGCGGGAAAGGAACCAACCCACTTTATCCGAATGGTAGAGAGGGTAAGGTGTACTAGACCAAGAGTGATAAAGGAGGAGATGGGGACAGCCTTCAAGATCCCAGAGGGCTAAGGAGGGGAAGATTACCTAAGGGATGTTAGGGTCAAGCCATAAGGAGGTCTGATTTGAATCATTTCCAGTGGTTCTGCAGGGCAAATCCTAGGACCCCTGATCCGAACCAGAGGCATTTTGGTAATTTTGGCAAAATTCCAGTGTCTTAGGTCTGGGTCCCAGTGAGTCCTGTTTGTTGTCTAGACCCTAGGTCTATTTATATTTTATTATTTGTATGGTATTTTGAAAGTTATTGCAGAGTCTTCCTCTAGGTGAGTTTCCCAGTTATGTTGGTAGCCCCTAATACCAGTCCACTTTGATTCTCCTTTTTCTAGGACTCTATATCTACTCTTAGAATTTGGATTGGAGTCCTCTTGTGTTAGTTATGGAGTTTTCTTGTGCAAGTTAAAGCCTTAGTGAATTTGTATTTAAGAGTAAGAATTCTAATTGGTTTTCCAACTTAAGAGTCTTTTTGATTTATTTATTGAGGCTATAAATAAAGCTTTCAAAGCCATGCAATCGCAAGGTAAATTGAATACAATTTCTGAGTTTGGAGGGAATCTAAGTCGTGGTCTTCATTGGAAGGCCATGTCGGCATTAAATCTTCTTCTACAATTTCCAGCATTGATCTTCAAGCTCCAGCAACAATTCAACATTATAGTAGCCTTCTACCCTTCTCCAAGTATAGCCCCTCTCCTTCCCCATTCCAGCCCTCCCCTCCCTTCGCCAGCCCATCTGCAGGCCGCCCCTCTATTTCCTGCGATAGCGGCTACCCCCTCTCCTTGAGACTTCATCAAACCTCATCCTTAGCCCCTCCTTTCACCCCTAGTATGTTTGCAGCCCTCACTAGACCCTAGTCCTTCTAGAATCAAATTTGCAGGAGATAAGAATAGATCCAATTGACCCTGATGAATTCTGTTGGGAAGATATTATTCAGACTAGCTTCAGAAGGCTAGTAGTTTCGCTCTTGTATTTTGTGAATACCTAGGCTTCCTACAGATTTGTGAAGGCCAATGGAGGCCCAACCGATAGGATGGTGGAATTTGGTGGTCTCAACTCTCATGACCCTTCCTAAGAAGCCACACAAGGGAGATTCGGTAGCTTTGATTGTAGATTTGGCAAGAGCGAAGACACCATAGGCACATGCCAATAGTGTAGAAGGGTTGGAGGATGGATTTATCAGCAAAAGTCTTAGAACATAGGGAATACACTGGCCTATCTAGAACTGCAGCCCTTTGATGATGAGATCCAACATATGAGTGCAGTGATGACCAGCTACTCTAGCATTGGAAGGGGAAGCCTAAGATACATAACAAGAAGAGACCCTAGAGGGAAACCCATCTAGAGGATGTATTAGAGGCCCAAAGGGGAAATTTTTGGATTCTAAAATGGCTGATAAGGAGACCACAAAGTGAAAAGGTGCAGGGAGGACAAAATGGAGGAGTGTTTGGCTTTGCAGAAGCTCATAAAATCAACAGCGAAGGTGAGGTCATTAAGATTGAGGCTTTGGCATCTGTGGAGGGGGAAGGTCAAATGTGGTCTGAATTGGCTTGGATGCTTCTGCTTAGAAATATCTTCCCTGTACTGAAGTGGCAAAAGAACAGTGAGTGATCACTTTCATGACAAGTCAATCCAAAAACCTGTAACAACTGAAGTAAATCGACAGGGGTCGACTCATTCAGTCCTTAGTCCTTAGAATGACTTTCTCAGGCAATATACCAAACCATTCTCCTCTAGAGCAACAAACCTAGGGGTTTGCTTCATATATGCCTCCTCATGGAGATCTCCATTGAGGAAAGCGTTCTTCAGATCAAGCTGATATATTAGCCAATGAAAAGCAGCAGCAAAATAAATCAAAATGCGTATAAAGGTGAGCTTTGCCACAGAAAAGGTATCCAGATAATCCACACCATGAAGGCATAAACTGGAGCATGGCCCTTTGGCACAAGTCTAGCTGTTAAATGAGCAAGGCTGCTATTGGATTGACTTTAACAGAAAAATGCCATCAGCATCCAATGGCAGTTTTTCCAGGAGGTAAAGGAACAAGATTCCCAGTCAGATTCTCATGTAAGGCAGACAATCCCTGTTTTGGCCATGGTCCTCCCAGATCTAGAGAAAACTTCTAAAACAGACTCTAGGAATAGGATTATTCTCGATAGTAGAGGGGAGTAACACTATGATAGAAACAAAGTTAGAGATGGGACGGTGGACACAACGAGTACCCTCTCGAAGAGCAATCAGAATATCAAGTTCAAAAGCAGGACTTACCGCTGAATCCACATGCAAAGGAGACGAAGGTGGAGGAGCCGTGGGAGCATGAGGGCATGGATGTTATCGGATATATCTGATAGACAGCAGTAACTTCAGTGTGAACTGGCGGAAGAGGAGGGCAACCTCCAACTTGGGGAACTGTTGTCTGAGAAATAATAATAGGAAGATCATCATCCATGGAGCAAAAACATTTTTTTCTTAAGATTTGGGCATCAATGGTTCTCCATGACTCAGTGCCATCTGATTTAGAAAGATGGTCTCGCTGTGCACGTCCAGTTAATACAACTCTTAACAGTCTTATTCTGCTGATGAAAATTTATGGTCCCTTCTAATTTTGTTCTGTAATTCAGTGAAATGTAGAAGACATCATTTCGGTCACAGTGGGTCTCAGGCTCAGATTTATATTCAGTCATGATAATATAGTTTCAGTTCAGAACAGGGGTAAGAAACTCCACCTTTTGTCCAGGATACAGCAACAGTGATACTAGTCTCTTACCAAAACAAGGAACAACAGTTCCAATACTAAGTGAAACAAATTCAAACACCACACAATTTCTGGTCCTTAAATATTATTTAAACAGTGAAAATAGTCTTCTAGAACAGCAGGAATAATCTTCTAATCTTCCAAGAATCAAATGAGAAATTTTGCAAACAGTTAGGCAGGATAGTCTCACAATTGTACTAATCTGAGAAAATCTTAGAATAAGGATCACTGACCTTCAGCCGGAAGGACCAGGAGCTGTGGGGAAATTGACCCAAAAATATAAATTTTTTTTTCCTGATCTCTCATCCCATAAACAATCCAAACCAGACACAGTGTGCGGTGCTGCCTCCCCTTAACCATAAAATAGGAGGACACCTCAAAATAGCTTCAAAATGCCTTAGGATGAAGTAGATAGCTCTGACTACTAAAAGCTCATAAACTGCTGGATTTGTAGGAGCTTTTATTATGGCGTGTTAGTGATCTGAGAAATGTAGAAAAGGAAGAAGAAAATATGGGAAAGCCTTCAAATTCATTTTGAGAACTCAAGCCAATCTATCTTATTTATAGAGCTAATATTAGAGTAACAGTAGGATAAAGTAACTTAGAAAATAAAGTTCAAAAGGAACTCAAAATCCAATCCAAGCTCTTTTTGGGAAACCCTGATTTTTGCCTTTTAAAGGTATTCTGTCAAAGAAGAACAACCCATTATCCAACTAGAGGTTCCATTGTTTGGATGAGTATTTGACCATATGGAATGGCTGACGGCCACCAATAAAGTGGCCAAACAATGAGTTTTACCATATGGATTCATTATTAAGTGGTTAATAGCTTGACAGAGAGCTTAGATGATCCAACAATGGCAGGTGAAACAAAGAGAGGTTGACCCTCTCTAGAAGGAACGGGGAACTTCATGTCACTCTAGGGGGAGAAGAGGTGGAGGCAATAGGGACAGGTTGAGCGGGTCTTTGTGAGTAATAGTCTATATATTAAATTCTTTAGGGAAAGCTTTTTTAAGTGGTAACTTTCGGAATGAACCAAGTGGTGAGTACTAGTCATGTGTAGCATCCTATTGTCAAGAATTAAAATTTAAAGGGTCGAAATGATTTGGCTTTTTTTTTTTTTTTTGGGGGGGGGGGGGGATTGAACTTTGGCATTGAAATAAATGCTTCCTTGACTTGTTCTTTATCTCTAGATCAGGCTCACCAATGTACGATGCAGTCAACTGGCATAAAATTCCTTGGCTCTGTTGAAGCATTTGTAGTGGGTCTGAGCCACCTTTTTCGTACTGCTGCTGATTCAAGTGGTGCAAAGCTTAAGACACTAGCTACTTTCCTTATAAAGTGCCGTCGAAATGCATATGGGATGTCAGAGGTTATCTTAAGAAGAAACACCAATATACCTGCAGATGCAAATGCCATGAGCGTTTTTGTGTGTAATCTAGAGGAGTTCGCTAAGGAAGGTAAGTTCCTTTAGACTACTCTTATTTATAATTTGAACCATGTAATAGTGTAAACGTCTTGTTCAGTCTCGTTGAACTCAATCGGATTGATATTTACTTTGGAGAAACTCCCCAGTCTCCTAAAATAAGGTCTCAGTCATTCATTTTCAAATTTATGTAATTATACTTGCATTATAGATTGATGGATCATGTTTCAGGAAGAGGTAGTATTTAGAGTCTGAGGAAGCCTTCATTAGGTCCTGTAGGGTTCTCTTCTAGCAAGTGGATATGTTCCTCGTTGAAGTTGTATTTCATGTATGGTGATCAGTCATAAAGTCTTGGTAATTCTGTTAATTTTTCTTGGACCAGATTACGTTCAACTTGGGTTTCTACCTAGAGATATTGCAAAATGGGTGGCACGTCTGTGTGATATGGGTTTTTTCAGGTTCTCTGCTTATATTTTTCCAACAGAAGTTCTTGCAGCTGCTTTAGAAGGGATCAATAACAAAGCACGGCTGATATTATATGTGTCGCAGGCATGTCTTTTTGCTAACACTTTTCTTTTCCATAATACTTAAAATCTGTTGAATTTATTTATGACAATGGTAAATCTCTGATGTAGCTGATTTTGGCCAGACCTGGCTCTTGTTCTGTTGAATTGATGCCCTTCCCTGTATTAGCTACATTCTGATGCGATTGACGGTTGAACTGGCTTGATCAGTCTGGCCTCGAAGATGAATGGTTTTCAAACCTTGTTCTAGTTCTAATGCAGATCCACAGCCAATTCTGGCTTTCTTTTCAGTGGAGTAAGGCTAGGAATGGGATATGTATTGTTGGGCTCTTGAACCCGCGGGTTAACATATTAATCCGCCAACTTACAACAGCAACAAGCCTTATCCCAACTAAATGGGGTCGGCTACATTGATCCTTGCCCAGCTCTATTTGAGGCCATACTAGGTACAAGATCTAGGGGATGCATAGCCTATCTCACCTTCTCCAAAGGTTATCATAGGTTTGCTCTTAGCTCTTTTCCTTCTTTTTGGATTAGGTTTCTTCTCCATGCATGGCATTTAAAGGCATCCGTTGAACAAGGCCGTGGCACCTCAGTCAACTTTCTCATAGCTTATCATTTATTGGAGTTACTTTCAGTTCAGCTCCAATATGATCATTCCTTATGGTTCCTATTTTTGCTACTCATCTATTTTAGCATCTTCATTTCTGCTACACTGAGGTTATCTATATGATACTTTTTAGCAGCCTAATAGTCTACAACATACATCATAGCTGGTCGAACGACAGTCCTATATAATTTTTGTTTGAGCTTTAAAGGAGTACGTCGATCACACAAGACTTTGGATGTGCTGCTTCACTTCATCGGTCCTATTTTAATTCTTGGGAAACATCATCCTCTATATCGTATTTTTTATTTATTCTTGAGGCAAGGCCTAAAATAATCGCTTCATGGGATCTCCTTCTCATCATGTTTCACCATTGCATCATCTGTTGATCACGACCAAAGTTGCACTATATATATTGGATGAATGACACACTAGATATTGCTTCTTTGTTCTACTCAGTTTTAGCCCTTTTAATTCCAAAGCTGCTCTTCATGATTCTGACTTGATATTAATCCCTACTTATGTTTCATCTACCAAAACAATATCATTTGCAAAAACCATACACCAAGGAGCCTCACTTAAATGTCTTTGGTTAAATCATCTATTATATTTGCAAATAAAGAAGGGCTTAAACTTGATCTTGACCCAACTGTAACGGGAATTCACTACCTTGTCCCCCTACCGTTCTTAGCACTGAACCATCATGTATATTTTTAACTATGTTCACATATTTACTTGTAACATTTTTTTTCCTTCTCGAGTGCTTGCCAAATTAACGCACTAGGGGGACTCTATTATAAGCCTTTTTTAGGTCAATAAAGACTATAAAGATCATGGGTGTACATGAGTTGAGTATTAAAGTAGATTACTTAAATTTTTTTTAAGAGGTCATTCAACCACTTCAAAGTCATATGGACTTAAATTAGGACTAGTTTAGTCAGCTCAAGTTAGTGGTTTATTCAATTAGAGGTATGTAATCACTTATAGTAGCACATTACTTGGCTTATTTTTTATTTCTTTTTTGTTCAAATATGGACCAGTAATGTAACTAGAATTGGGCCCCAAACCAGACCCAAAAAGGCCCATCTTAGAGCTGGCCAAATGCCTCAGGGGTACTTTGGTCATTTTTCCAATCCTTTTAGGGTTCAATAAGGGTCTAGTTGGAATTTCTTTGATCCAAGGGTCATGAATCTACCTTTATATTTTTATTTGGATTACTATTATTATTATTATTATTATTATTATTATTATTATTATTATTATTATTATTTCTTGAGTTGTGATATTGTCTAGTCAACAATCCAAGTTGGAATCAAATTTAAAAAGATTCCTTCTAGATAATTACCTATTTAATTTTGCAAAATTGTTAGGAGACTCCTTTTGATTGGTATTGAGTTGTAAAGGGAGTTTTAATCCTATATGGATTCCCTAGTTAGAGTCCAAATTTGTTAACTAGAGTCCAAGTTGAGTCTAAGGTTGTAAGGCTATAAATAGCCCTCTTATTATTGAATAAAACGACTCAGAGTTATTGAATAATTCAGAGGCTTGGGCTGTGGGGGAGGAAACCCTTTGGCCTAGGCTGAAGAGTAATTCTTTGAGCAATTTAACAATTTCAGCAAGTCCAGCAAACTCCAGCAGCCAGCTTCATATCACAGCAAGAAACTTTCACTCACAGCATCAGCCCCTCCCTCCAAGTAAGTACAGCCCCTTCCCACTCCCCCTCCATCATAACCTATACCAGCCCCCTTCCCCAACCGTCACAGTCCCTCCCCAGCCTTCTTTCTCACCTGAGACAGCAACCCTCCTTCCCCTCTTTCCTGCGATACCCCCTCAACCGCTTTTTATTTTTTATTTTCGTATTTTTTCTAGTTCTTGTTTCTTGTGACAGCAAGAAACCAAACCCCCCCCCCCCCCCCGGTGTTCTCCTTCTTGCGATAGCCCCTCTTCACCCCTTTTTTCTTTTTCTTTTCTTGATTCTTACGACAGAATTACAAAGACCAAAAGGAAAAAAGAAAAATGGAAAGAAAAGAAGATGGAAAAAAGAAAAGAAAAAAAATCGATGATTGGATCTCGAAGAAGTATTGGATCTTTTTTCTTCAAGATCCTTGATCCTTTCTTCTCCCCTTTTATTTTCTATCTTCTCTTCCAAGAGGTAGATTGGTCATTTCCTACCCTTGGATTGAGTATTAATGGTGACCAAATCCAGTTTAATTAGTTAAGTCAGTTTTATTTCCTAATTTGGAGTCTTAGGCTCTTTTTGGTATCAATTTTGATTCTCTATTATGCCTATTTAAAAGAAATGAGTACAAGAATTCATTTTTGGTAAAAAATGGTAAATGGTTTGGTGACTTTTGTTGAGAATAAATTATGGAATGAAAAATAAGTTTGGTATGTCAAAATAAAAAATTGTTACAAAATGGTAATTAAAATTAATACAAAAAAAAGTCTTATTAATTAAAATATTAACAGTTAATTAATTATAAGAAAAAAATGCATCAAACAAAGAATTAGGTGAACGAGAGGTACTTACTAAATCTTGGAAACTCATCTTTAAAACTAGCCATTAGTTCACTCATTTTTTTAATTTTAGATTACAACCCAATGTAAGCACTCAAAATCTCTTGAATCAAATTTGCAATTCTGGAACTAAAGGTGAGCTCAAATTGCAGCACAGTTACTAGGTAAAACAGATACTGAGATTAAGAACTTCTAGAATTCTTGCATGAAGAAGAAATTCAGGCAACGAGGGATTGATCCAAATACACACAAGTCCTTGTGTGAAATTGAAGTTCAAGATGAGAAGAAATGCAGAGAACAAGAAGAGTGCTTGCAACCACCTTAGCCCCAGAAACAGAGAATGCTATCAAGTTGAGAACTTGGAAGTCTAGTTGGCATTTACGATTCATCAAGCGTCTGTGATTCCTTTTCTTCCTTTGAATTCCAAGAGAGCACAATGGGGTCTAACCAGGATCTTCTTTATCAACAACACCAGGATTTCAACACAACTTTGATTCAGAATCAGACTTAATTGGAGATAAACTTAAAATTTGGGTTTACTTTGATGCCTCATCTAACTTCTTGTGATAATTTGACAGGACTAGATATTTTAGATAATTCAATCTCTACATCCATAATGAGTGGGTTGTTCTTCAATAAAGGAAGACAACTTAGTTCTAGCAACAGCAGCAACACTAATAACAGCTAGAGTTTTCTCATGGGATTCCATGTTTAATCAGGGAAGAAATGTTGTGTTGATTTCAGAAAAATAAACTGTGGAAAGGAAAAAAAAAAAAAAAAGAGGAAAGAGAAGTGGCAAAACAAAAATCAGGCAAGAAATCACAAGCTTCAAGTAGATTAGATAAACCTATTTTACATCTATCAAGAAGATGGCCTACCTAGAACAATAAACATATTTTTGCACAATAAACAATTGTGTAAAGCTGGATCCAGAGTATTAAAATTCACATATGAATGGCACACCTAAAGAAGGCCAAAAGGAAGAAAACAAAGCATGTAAAGAGGGGTAGGTTGGATGTGAAGAGAGAAAAACAAGGAGAAGAAAACCCCTCGTGGGGGTAGCAGACACATCTAGAGAGCATGAGCTCAACTGGAGGGAGAAATCTAAGTCAACAAAGGCTATTGTTGTGCTCTATTCAGAGTATTCAAGGTTCGTATCAGCGATTGTAAGAAGCAGGAGTGCCCAACGTTACGGGAGAACAGAAACCCCAGCGACAAGGGAAAGCAAGGTATTCAGAATTGAGCAGCTCATTCTTGGTTAGGTGATTTTAGGGTTTTAAAGTGAGAAAGAACATGGTTTTCAAAAAAAGTATGTGCATTTACAACTTTGCCCTTACCTTAACTTTGAAATTTTAGTGGACTTACGCATAAATGAGGAGAATGAATTTCTCACCCATAATCCATGATAGACAAAAAGTCTTATGGATTTTTAGGAATTTTCTATTCTTTTAAATAAAAATAAGATTGAAAATAGATGGCAAACACATTAAAATCATAGTTGCCAAAGCAGCAAAGCGATTGGGGCTCCGTCTAGGCGACAAAGCAGTGCTTAGGCGGCAATAAAGTGACCAAAGCGGTTGGGTCAAAATTTTTACTACAACTACTTTTAAACTACTTTTTAATACAAATACTTTTTATAATAAGCTAAACAAACATTCAACAATCACATTTAACAATATTATTCATATATAGTTTAGTGAAATTATTTTACAAATGATTTTTAACATGACTTCTTTCTTAAATATACATGAATACTATTCGAATTGGAATCAGAATTCATGTATCCATCTTTTCCTTCTTTTTTTTTTTTACCAAACAATGCCGACATGATAAATTAATGGATCTCATTATTTCGATTTCCAAGTCATTTATTTAATGATTCATTCATTATCGATGTTGACTGTTGAGTATGGCTCATGCTTCACATTCTGTTGCCGACAGGCACTTTGGGCCTCGGAGTTCATTTGCAAATTAGGCCTCGATTCCGAAAAACTCACCTATTTAAATTTATATACGGCTTTGTAGAATAAATTATGATTAAAGAAAAGTAAGAAAAAATAATATGTACAAATAACAAAATGTAAAAAAAGCGGTTGCTTTAGTGTCTAGGCGGCAATAAGGCGCACAAGGCAGCAAAGTAGTAGTGCCTAGGCGAAAAAATAGCCTATCATTAAGCGGTTGAAAATTAGGCGGCTTAAAAACTGCTTTGCCGCCTGGGCGGACGCTTTGACACCTATGATTAAAATAATAAAAAATTCCAAAAATTGTGAATGATAATAGATGCCAAAAGGGCTCTTAGTGGTTGAGTAACTGTGGTATTTGTTTGTTTCCTTTTTGGTTTGGAATTCCAAATTGGGAAGAGTCTTGTTGGCTTGTTTAAAATTAGGAAAGAGGTATTTCCTTTTGGGAGTTTTATTTTGAGTTTGTTTCAAGTTAGGAAAGAGTATTTGAGTCTACTTAGAGTTGGGTGGGTATAAGTTGCCTAAGTCTTTTGTGTATTTGACAGTATTGATTATTGAATAAATCAGAGTTTTGAGAATTGGCTTGAGAAGTTGTGGGATCCTGAGGGACATCTGTGGCTGGGTATCATGCATTCTTTCTTCAACTTCAAGGCCTTATTCACTGCTTCGAGCATTCAATCACAGGGTTTCTGCAAGTTCCTTAATTTCAAGTAAGTTGAAAACCCCACCCAAACCCAAATCCTCCCCATCTCTGTCCGCAGCCATCGCTGCTCCCTCCCCTCAACCCCGGGCCCTAATAACAGCCCTAACCCCTTTGCAAATCACCCCTTCCCCTTCGCCATCTGGACCAGCAGCTTCTACCTCCTTCCTGAGGACCCCTAAGCCCTCCACCTTTCCTCCCAGTTTATGCAATAGCAGGAGCATTCTTCCTTGGTTAGCCCTATCTCCTCAGCCCCTCTAGACCCCAAAACCCCCCTCCTAGGATCGCATCTAACCCTCGAACACAGCCCCTGAATTATTTGTCCCATTCAGCCTATTTACTTTAATCTGGAAATTTTTGTACTTTGGAAGTTGCAGAATTTTCTGAAATTTTAGAAAACCCTAAAGCCTTTGTACCCCAGCCCCCTCTCCTCTGGACAGCATCTGAATTACTAATTTACTATTAACAGTAGTTCAGATTTACAAAACCAGCAACCCTAGACCCATCCTAAACCCTAGCTGAAACCCTAGTTTACCCTAAAACCCCTAATTTGGTATTGGACCCATCCTGGAAGATCAGCAGCAACAACAATAAGCCTTGTCCCAACTAAATGGGGTTGGCTACATGGATTCTTGCCCTCCAATCAGTTTTGTTTGAGGCCATGCTAGATACAAGGCCTAAGCTTTGCATATCCTTTCTCACCACTTCTCTTAAGGTTATCTTAGATTTGCCCTTAGCTCTTCTAGTTCCTTCAATTTGGAGTATATCACTTATCCATACAGGGGCATTTGTAGGTCTCCATTGAATATGGCCGTGCGACCTCAAACAACTTTCTCATAGCTTATCACTTATAGGAGCAACTCCTAGACCAACTCTATTATGATCATTTCTTATCATATCCTTCATAGTTTTGCCATTCATCTATCTTAGCATTCTCATTTCTGCTACACTGAGTTTATCTATATGATTTTTTTAACAGCCCAACACTCTGCACTCTGTACATCATAGCTAGTTTAACTACGATCCTATAGAATTTTCCTTTAAGCTTTATTGGAATACGTTAATCACACAAGACCCCGGGTGCACCTCTCCACTTAATCCACCCTATTTTGATTCTTTGGGAAACATCATTTTATATATCACCTCTTTTATTTATGATTGAACCAAGGTACCTAAAACAATCGCTCTAAGCAATCTCCTTATTGTCAATTTTCACCCCCTTATTGTCTACTCGATCATGACTAAAGTCACAAACTAGATATTTTTTCTTCGTTCTACTTAATTTAAAGCCTCTTGTTTCCAAAGCTACTCTCCATGATTCTAACTTGGTATTAATCCTTACTTGAGTCTCATCTATCAACACAATATCATCAGCAAAAAGCATACACCAAGGAACCTCGTCTTGAATGTCTTTGGTTAATTCATCCATTATAAGTGCAAATAGATATGGGCTTAAAGTTGATTCTTGATGTGGCCTAACTGTAATTAGGAATTCATTACTTTGTTCCTGTCAATGTTCTTGGACTTGTCATTGAACCATAATGCATATCCTTAACTATGTCCACATATTAACGTGCGACCCTTCTTTTCTCTATTGCTTGCTAAATTAATGCTCTAGGAACTCTGTTATTAGCTTTTTCTAGGTCAATAAATATCGTATGAAATTCTCTGTGTGCAACTTGCCTTACGGGGAATAAACTCAGTTAGCATACATTTTTATAACACTGGGAAAAGACTTGGGGAAAACTTGGGTCTTCTTATGGCACATCTTCAAATCAAATGCCAAGACTCTAACTGTATGTGCCCAACCAAAAAGAAATTCCATTTCAAGAAAACACTTCCAGATGTCTCAAAATCTAAGACATTCTCCAAAAAGCATTTTAAGTCTAGATCTGCTTTCATACGAAGGTCTTTTAAGAATTGGAAATACCTCAGAAGAAAGAAGTCTCGCGGCAAAACTTCTGATAAATGCTATGTTTGTGGGCAAAAGGGACATTTTGCAAACAATTGCCCTATAACAGATCTCAAAAAAGAAAAAAGAGAAGCTAGTTTAAATGCCTCACCAGTTTCTTCTTGAGTCCAGTTCCTTTGATGACATAGATGCAGAAGTCAAATCTCTCTATGGTCTCAGTGACAGTGAAGATGAGGTAACACTCTTCATGGTAGATCTCCCAGATGATGAATCTGATCTGGAAGAGTTTTCCACTTTAGATGATGATACATGATTGATATATCAGGTAACACAATTTGAAGTCCTCCTCTCAAGCTCCCCTAAATCCAAACCAAACTCCACCATCTTACCCCTTGCTCCTATAACCATTCAAGAAGCAACATGGGCTAAACCAACAAAGGTTATTGCATATTTTGATATTGGTGCTTCTTTTGCGATGTTATCTCTAGATATTCTCCCAACTGAATACTGGAAACCCTGCCATCAACCACCCTTAGCAGCCAACGGAGAATCCCTCTTTGTCGACCTGGTTAGCAAAAGACCCATCAAAATTAAAATTTTCCCCACATTGGTCCTCTATCATACAGTCCTCGGCTCACCTCTTCTAGGAAAAGACCTCCTTGTTGGATTTGATATCCTCAGTAAGCTGCCCTCACTTTGATGGGGACAGACATGTCTTACCTACAAAAAACAGTTTCTCCCATGAACTTCCATTCCACGGCTTTGCTCATCCACTCCTGTTGATGTTTTCTGTCAAAAGCTCTTGGCTGATTGTTGTGCTTCTAATCACACAAAATTCCTCTAGAAATGCACACGTCCTCTTTGGCACAATCCTGAATATTTCATCAGACTTCCTTTCAAGAAAAATGAGGATGCCAACCCTACTAAAGCCAGTCACTCTGGCATGAATCCTGAACATTTGGCTTTGGCTAGACAAGAAGTACAACAGTTATTAGATCAGAACTTAGTTGAACTCACAAACTATCAGTGGGCATGTGAAGCGTTTTATGTGAACAAACGTGCTGAGCAAACACGAGGCAAAATGCGCGTTGTTATCATTTATCAGCCTTTAAATGCTTTCCTTGTAGATAATAAGTTTCCTCTACCGCACAAGCCAACTCTCTTAGCACAACTGTCTTCAACCATCGTTTTCAGCAAGTTTGATCTCAAACCAAGGTTCTGGCAATTAGGAATTCACCTAGAAGAGAGGCACAAAACAACATTTTGTATCCCTGGCTATCATCTCCAATGGACCGTTATGCCCTTTGGTCTCAAGACAGCTCCTTATCTTTTCTTAAATGCAATGATGAGATTGAATGCTCCAATTAAGCAAATGCCTTGATCTACATTGAGGATATATTGTTGTTCTCAAAGACTCACGAAGAACATGCACAATTACTTGATCGGTTTTATATGATCACCAAGGAAGCTGGTGGAATGCTCTCACCTACAAAGCTCACTCTGGCAACTCCATCTATAGATTTATTAGGAGTGACAATTAGCAATGGCTCATATGTTCTTCAACCCCACATTGGCAAATCACTTTTCGACTTTTCAGATGTGTTCACCATTCCCTAGCTTCGTAAGTTTCTTGGCACCATCAATTTCATTCCAAGTTTGGACCTTATGGTGTCCCTCATGGCTATTAGACTCAGGGTCAACCAACAAGGGAGCTTTATGGTCATGGAGCTTATAGAGCTTTTGGTGTCCCTCCCATTATCACCTATTGGAGCCAGCCATTGGAACCTTATTGTCAGTATGGAGCTTATGGTGTCCCTGCCCTTGCCAACATCTAGGGTGCTTTTTCATTTGTTGACCAGATCTGCCACTCTATACCATAGCCACCACCAGCCTTTCCAGATGCAGTTGAGCAATGTGGAGTTCTTCTCCGCATCTACCATCCTCAAAATAGACACAATAAGCTCTAAAATGCCCACTGTTTTATTTAGCTCCTTCTAGAAGGACTACTACATTAGGATGGCTAGGTCCAGGCCAACTAAACCACTCCTCACTTACAAACATGTGCTGAAGACCCACCATTTTATTCTGGAAGCTTTTCAAAGCCACATAGTTGGTGGTGAATCTGGTCAATCTAGGTCTAACCAAATCACCTTTATAGTGGTTCCTCATCATCTTTAGCACATAACCATGGTTATAAATAGAATTACTGACCCTTCTTGCTCTCTCAACCACTCCACCGATTGACTTCCTCTTCCCTAAATCCTTTAACATGAGATCAATTGAGTGTGCTGCACATGGTGTCCAAAAGAAGTTGATCTTGCTTCTTTTCTTTCATCTACATTTCACCAGCTTTCTTGAAGTTAGCATATTTATTCATGACAACTGGAAAACATTGGTTGGCCTTACCACCTACTAGACAATCCATCCATCAGCCATCACAATAACACCATGGTTGCCATTGTTCCTTTAATGAACCATTGTATTCCTTCAGCTTGTTCTTCATCTTTGGTAAATATTTATGCATTACTTCCCAGGCTGTTGGGCCTTTAACCCCTACACTTGCCCTAGCAATTGCATTGATCGTGCCCTAGTAGTATTGTGTGTTGGCTGCATTGGCTGCAATGTTGTTGTAGATCATTCCTCTCTATTACTTTCTTTGCCTCTAACAAACTTATATGGGATGCTTCTTTGAAAGGTGTCTTGATGCTTGAAGGAGGGTGGGGTCTTTTTCAAATGTGGCATTCCAATGTGCAATCTTCCTCCTCCTCTGAATCCTCTCACTTCCTCCACTTCCCTAAAAACTATGTCTAGGTGGCATGGGTGACCCTGACACCAAACCACCTACTCTTGTTTGTTCATATTGCCCCACATTGTCAAAATGTAACGATTGTCTACTAGCTTCAATTACAGCCTTCAATGGCTCCATTCGGCCTATGACTCAATACCCATAGTCCTCCTCTCCTCGTCAACATTGACAAAAGGTCTTTGTGGCACTGCATCCTCAAATTTCCTTTGCTTTGATGCTCGCCCATCATTTCTTTGTTTCTCTCTTATTAAACTTGCTACAATTGCTTGTTGCACTTCATATGGAACCTTGGCACATTTGGTAACATCTTTGTAGCTACTAGTCAAGTGTTGCTTCAATCTGGTTGAAACGCCATAATTTAAGTTCTCAAGGCAATACTTGCATCAAGATTTTTTCTTCCCTATTTTCCCAAGTAATGTCCTAGGCCCCACTGCTAGTGCCTCTCCCATTACTTTCCATTTAAGCTACACCACTCAAATACATACATGTATGTTCCCATGTAGTCATTAGAATAATTTTTCATAATAAAAAATATCTAAAAACAATTTATAAAACAACAAAACACACAATTTGTTCTAAGATAATATAAATGCAATGTTTTAACAAACATGTTTGTATTTTTAAAATAAACTAAATAATATAAGCATAAAAAAGGAAGATAATTTTTCAATAAAATATTATTTTTCATAATTATTTTATTTAATAATTATTTACATATGAAAACAAGAAATATAGCAAGCATGAAAATCAAAATATGACTAGATGGGGTTGGAGCCCTCTCAATGTAGTCCAACATAAGTTAGAATCACACTCATATCATAGGTATTTTTCCATATTTTTTAATTTCAATTTTTTTAGAAATTATATTTTTTAAATACAAAAATTTAAAATTAATAGCAGAAGATTTTTTTTTCCTGTGAAATTGTAGATCTGCACTAGTAGATCAACATATATTTACATAACATGCAAACACCTATTGTACATCATGGTATTTGAAATTTCAAATTTTGGGCAAGAATCTTACCTTTGTTGCAGATGAAGCTGAAATGAGCTTGAATGTTACTAATTTGAAGCTGTAGATGTGCTAAAGGTGGTTAGAAGATGAAATCCGGCCAAAACTCAAGTTTTCAGTGAGATAGCAGCGAGAGAGAGAGATAGAGAGGCAAATCTTGCCTCTCTCGTACGAGATTGGGGCTTTTGAAAGCCCTTGAATTGGCTGGTTGAACCAAATAGGAAGCCATCTCGCCATCTCACGACATATAGGGTCGAGATCTCGTGGCGAGATATGGTAACTCTTTTGACTCGCTGGCCATCTTGTCTCGCCTACACTAAAAATCAAGATATGCTGAGATCTTGCGAGTTCTCATACCATGGTATTGGTAGTTACCATCAGCCTGGCAATCCTCGAAGTACGCATACACCTATCACACCATTGGTTCTCATTGCAATGTCTACTCTTTGTATGGAGGACATCATATTCCTCAAGACCCTAGCTCTAGAGAGTTTATTTATGGGAGTGAAGGTGGGTTGTTGCCACCTCTTAGCAACCAAAGGACTTTGGCTTCACATTAGCATTGAAGGTTACCTGACGTTGTTTTTCCTCTAGTTTTTAGACTATGACAGATCTGTGAGGCATGTAGACAGACACGGGAGGTATTACAATAGCTCGTTGACTTGAGAAGGCTATGTGCACTACACTTAGAATATGATGTGGGACCAAGTTTAGTGATACTCACCAATTAGTCAGTTACAAGTTTGAACTTTGCACACAACACTCACTTTGTCACTTTAACTATTTAATTAAGATATTGCAATTGTACAAGTATTTTAATTGTTTCACTTTAGCATTGAATATGATGATTTTTAATTCAGTTTATAGGTTGCTAATCAATACCAGATGGTGATATTGCTTGGCAACATGGAGACCCCATGGATCCAAGAAGGCAGAGGATAACATGCAACGGCTGTAGTAAGGTCCTCATCTGAGAAACTGAGGTTCAATAGACTGTAGACCCCTTGGTTGGTTGTTATGCTAATACGCCTAAGTGCCATGTTGCCTGTCCTCATGTGAGTGATGCTATTCTTGACAACCTGGTTGAGTTAGGTGAATGACGTAGAGGACCTGGGGCTGGTGGAGGAGCTGCTTAGTTACTCACATAGTTATTGTCTCATTTATTTCATTTCACTGTTGTTGTCATGATACTTGTACTCTACCCACATAAGTCATGATGTTGCAATGTTTCACTTAGTACTAAACTATTGTTTTGGATGGAATTGTGAACAGTTTAAGTCGTTTGATACATGTTATCTCTTTAAACCTTTATGTTTTCATTTATATTAATTAATGGTTCTGGATTTTATATTTTATTAGACTGCATGTTCATTCCTTCAGCATTTTGGTTTGAAAGTTGAGTCGAATTGGAATTCATACATGCACTTGTTTTCTCACAAATCTATAGCCACCAATGTGTTTAGAAGGCCTTAAATAGGCTAAATACCACAAGTTTCAGTCCGACTTGACCCCTAGAACCCCCCGAAATGGGCCCTCGAGTTAAATCGAGTTGGCCCTTTTTTACCTGATCTCAGTCGAGATCTTGCAGTCTTTCTGGCTGTCTGAGATTAGCCTCAAGACCGAGATTTTGTACCATGCCTTGTAGGCAGGTCTCTACAGTTGACTGATTCCACAGCCCAAGGAAGGAACTAGGACTTTAAACATGTAGCACCGAAGCTCCTAATGCTGTAGCCTTGGTGTGGCTGGGCTGGCATGATCCACTAAGAAAACCCACACCAAGGGCTAAGCCTTAACCAGATTCTGGTCTAGAAAAGGCTGGGTTTAGTAATATTTAGTTACTTTATAAGGGGTAGTTTACGTATGGTTTCCTTAGCTAGTTTCTTATTTTGAATATAGGTGCTATTGGTTAGTTTCTTATTTCAGTTTTTACTATTCTAGTTAGCTTTCTATTTTTTGAGACAAGGCTTATTGCCTATTTATTATGTAACTGTATGAGGACTTTTCAGTTTGATTATGAAATTGAATATTGCAGTTTAGTAGAGAAATCTAGGTGTGAGTTTATGGCCTTTCAGGCTCTGCATTGGCTCCTCCTAGACATTGAATCACCACGAGCAATTAGAGTTCCAACACCAAGCACGAAAGCTGTCTAAACTTTAAACACTTGACAACACTCTCTAATAGAGAAGAAAGTGGCAGCAATGCAATTGCACAATACAAAATTCAAATTAACCAGCTTTTATCCCTCCCAAGATGGGGCTAAACAGCCTCATGAACTGAAGTCCTATTGACACTTGGAATGGACTAATTCTAATTGAAAGAGCAACGTAAATTCTTAGTAACTAATTGTAAATGTAACCTAGAGAGGGAGGGTGAATAGTTTACTACTAGTGGATAGGCAAAATTTTCGGTTTATTTCAAATTCACATTTAAAATAGCAAATGGAATTAAACTTGGGAGTTTGCAATAAACATCAGCACAAGAATTTTATAGTGGTTCAACTTTGCAAGTCTACATCCACTGCTCTCTTGGCCCTAAAAGAGTATTCCACTAGTCAGTTTCTTTCAATACAGTTGGTAGAGAATCAAACCCTCACTAATCTTTGTTGCCATGCAAGAGTCTCCTTTTAAATTCTATTTCAACCTAGAACTAGAATTAAAAATAAATACATGGATAGATATTACCTATCAACGGGTGTGACACTTTACCCCTTGAGTGATATATGTGATGCAATGTGGAGATGAATGCAAAAATGAAATGCTTGCATCAGTTTGGGTTTGCTTGAGATCCCAACGAGCCTCCGATCACCTTAGCCTTAGTCAATGTTGATAGGCTTGATTCCTTATAAGAATTCTTCAAATTGTGCACAAGGGGTGAGAGGCTTGAATGTACTTGCAACTGAGAATTTAGAGCTTTTTTATCACTTGTATTGATGTACAATGTAGGCCAAACGTTTGGTTTTAACTCTCAAAGTGAGGGGTTATATCCAAGGTTTGTGTTCCAACTGATCTATAATAGTTACATTTTTGCTGAAATGGGTTGCCCTTTATGTCTTATGAAATATAGCTATTAGAATGTTACTGTTGGAACAAAACGGCATGCCATTTTGTACCGTTGGACCCAGTCCATTTTGTCTTTGAGATTTCGTATTGCTTATAGGCGAGCCTTTTGGGCTCAAACGACTTGCCGTTTTGGACAACAAGTTTAAACCTGGTTTTTCCATGGGTTTTTGGTCCTCCTAACCAACCATATCTCTAAATTGGCTCTACTAACATGCCCTAGGTCAGTCTAGTGATATGATGAGCATGATGAATGAGTGAGTGCAATTATACATGTGTATGTGGTGTCCTAA